>NC_067196.1:40204615-40504615 GCF_000699445.3 Schistosoma haematobium
GAACATTTTACTGTCCATTTGAGAAATCTCGAAGTGAAACATTCGTCTACCAAAATCGAGCCGGTTCTGGTTGACCCCATGGTTGCTACTATTATGGTTCTGGATGATGATCATTCTGGAGTTTTTCAGTTTGATGTGGCTGATCTTACCGTTAGTGAGTCTTGTGAATACGCTGAGATCAAAGTACAGCGTGTCTCTGGTACGTTTTATTTTTATTTCAGAGTATAATGAACACTTATTTATATCATACATTTTTAGGCCTCCTAATCAATATAAAACAGTGTAAGAAATATTTTGTTGTGATATCTTAGATTGAACTTATTTTTGCTTGACGAGTTCAGAATTTTAAAATGATTACTTACAACACATAAAGTTCGTAGAAAGCGAGCTATGCTTAAAGAAATAATTTGGGTTACGACACCAAATATTGAGTTCAGTTAGATAACATCTTATGATAACAGTAAAAATCAAAACATCTCTTACATTATTATTTTAACTCTGATTGTTGTTTGCTGATGGACGATTATTTGTTAGAAAAATTTTAAATGTCAGTGCTAGTTTTTTATAGCGTATTATAACCTGGGACAGATGTCGGATTTAAAACATTTATTTTTACAAAAGAGGGATTTAATGATAAGAATTATGAAGATCGGCTCGCAAATGTTATTTTATATCCTTAGACTAAATAATCAATTTTGCTGCAATCATCTAAGTTCAAGATTTCATGTTCCTTTAGATTTAAACAGGTTTATGGAAGATCAATTTGCACTGTACTTGAGATTTATTTACTTAGCATGTACAAGTGCAATTTTTAGTTAACAAATAGCTAAAGACTTCCAGAAATACACTGATGTTTTAGGGGAAGGTTTAGCTTAGCTAGATGTTTCTGCTAGTATTTGCAGAATTCTATAAACATTTTATGCTGTGAACAAACTGGAACCTGATTGTTGTGGTTTAATGATCAAAGGAATTTAGCATTTCTTTCATGCTACAAATCTTGTAGACTGCTGTGTAAATACGTTCGTTTGCCCCTATCAAAAATAAAGTCAACCAGTAGTTGTTAAAACGATTCACCTCAAGCATAACGAAACTTATCATTTTGCGTTTATTTTAAGCGACGAATAACATTGATTTTGTCAAGCCACAAGGATGCTTACATGTGAATTTTTATACAGTGGTTCGAGATAGGTTTCAAACTTGTGGGATGAAACTGCAGCGAAAAATAAAAACAATCCCAACAGTTTTCAATAATCAGTAATAAATCCGAAATATTCTAACTTCAAGATCAACTTACTAAGTGCTTCTATTCATATCTATAGGTTGCCGAGGTATCGTTCGATTGCCATACCAGACCGTCGAAGGTACCGCTAAGGGAGGCGGAAAGGATTTCGAAGATACTGTCGGATATATAGAATTTCAAAACGATCAGACAGAGTAAGTACTAAAAAGTTTTCTTCGTTGACGTTACCATTTTTTATAATCTACCACATATTTTCGTAGTGCTTCTTAGCTCATAGTTACCTCTAACAAAGTTAACCCTTTTAGTTAAAACGTATGTGTAAATATTTTATTTACCTTACATCCCGATAAAATCAGCTACAAGAATAATTAATCATAAACATTGTAGTAAACTTGCAAAAATTTGGTTACTTTGAGTTTTTGTTTGTATGTTCGACGAATGAGATTTACAGTAAGGCATTTTTCCTTACCAAAATAGCGAAAATAGTTTATTAACAGGTACTACTTAGATTTAAAAACGTGTTTTATTAAAATATAATATAATGGAAAGTAACTAAACATTTTCAGTTGCTTCAATTCTAGTGAATGTTGAAGGCTTAAACTTCATAACAGATAGCATGATGTATGTGATGAATACTTGTTTAATCAGTTTGAAACAGTCGTTAACAGTTCGAGAACACTTGAGTTTCAGGTTTTTTTCAAATACTATACCTCTGAAAGGGAATACACAGTAAAATGAGTTATTCATGCTAACATGTACATTGAACTTACATTATTGATGATATTTATTTAACCATACTCTTCTGCTGTTATATAATTGTTTGGTTCAGATGAACTTCATTTTTTGACCATAAAATTGGTTACAATTCATTAGTTATCTTGACAAATACGTATTTTATCGACGAAATAACATTTGAAAGCGTTAAAGTTTGTTTTGACGTACTGAAATTACATCAAAAAACGAGAGCGGTTACTGGGTAACACTCATATTTTTCACTTAAGACTAGATAAATAAAGTACAAAGCAAAGAATGTTCATCAGAGACAATATAGTCTAAATAATTCTATAAGAAAATCAATCATAATGTAGAGGATTTTCGTGAATCCTTTAAGTACCTTACACAACACGCGCAAGTTTTTAAGACAAGCCATGTTTTCATTAGTGCAAATTTCCTATAAAAACTCATAAGGTAGAGTGAAAATAAAAATCTAGATAATGTGTGTTGTTCTTACACTGACAGAGGTTCATGCATCTAAACGTTTTGAGCTGTTAACCAAAAGTAAAACCATATGGTATTCTTTTATGATAAAAAATATGTCAGCCGATTATTTAAATAAAATAAATTCAAGTGATTCACATGATTAGTTCAATACGAAATGCGAAAAGTCGCTGAAATGAATGATGAACTGTTGTAACATTGCAAAAACGTTTCTCTAGAAATGGTTTCTGTTGAATTTCGATGAATTTTGTGTGCATGGAATCAAGAAATGGCAAACACAAAACTTATCGCTAGTCTGTCATGCTACTAGTGAAGTTGTTAAGTATTGCCGTTCATATCTTATACACTAAACAACAAAACTATAGTATGATTTTTCTCAGTATTTTATTATGAAATAATGCTACTGATGGTAATAAAAATTCTACACAAGTTGCGTATATTTTATAGCACATTAAGAACTGTTTGAAGTACTTTTAACGAAAATATTTTCTGGTTTCTATGGGATTCCACTGACGTGATTCTTAGCTTCCTTTTAAAATACTATGACCACAAGATAATGATTTGGTTTGGAAAATTATATATATATATATATATGCAGAGAGAGAAAAAGAGAGTAATGTAAGGCGAATCTGATACCAAAAATTCAAGCACAATTGAGATCCAGTCTCATATTTCCTATCTTCTGTTAATAATTACAACTTAATGGGTTAACATTGTTAGTCGTTTAAAGGATTAAGTATAAATATAAAGTTTTATGATGCAATCAAAGACCAAATAATAACGATCGATTTTGACAGTGTTCATAACGAATATAATTCAAAATTATTACATAGGCTAACCTAACAAAAGAAGTACTAGCAGTCCAAGTATTTAGATTTTGACGAATGAATAAAGCATTTACTGGCCATGTCATTCGTGGAGAGTTGGTTCAAACGTTTTCGAATTTTTATTTCATTCGTTATTTCACAGGTTCATACCTTGTCAAGTTTACCTCATTTTGTTCAGTCGGTTAATATATACGTAAATGTTACACAATGAAGTTGGGTCGATGAATGGTCTAAAACCCTACACTTGATTATATCATTGTGTTTAGATTGAAAACAGCCACGTCATTTATCGATACTTTAGTTCAATAATTAATTTTCTCACTATCTAATTTATTTGTTTGAATTTGATCATTTTAATTTCCCTTCTCTTGCGCTTATAGACTACAGTTTGATAAATCGAAATTCTCGGTACCAAGTTATTACTATGTAAATTCTGTTAGTTGATATGTACTGCATATAAGACTATAATTTACGGTCGAACGAATCGAATTTAAGAGAGCAGGTCCCGGATTTTCATACGAAATTCATTCATCCATATGGTTAAACAGCGTTTGTGGTATTATAGCTGATCTTATTTCGTAATGAAAACTGTATTTCTAATTTCCAACTCTAACGTCCAGTTGTAAATCCTAATTCTTATTCCTTACACTAATTCATAACTCTCATATAACCCTAGTAAATTGACCGACATTCTGAAGGTCAATTAAGTATCGCTCAAAAGTCTTTCAGAAATTAGTCTCACCTGTATGAATAAATCACTAAACTTGCGACTGAGTACAAATACACGGACGCAATTTTTTCAAGTATTGACAGACTTACACACTCATGACTGATTCCAAAGATCACATTGTTTCATATTTTACAGGAACTAAGCAAACCAATTATTGAAGCCGTTGCTTTTTTTAAATTTATTTCAACGAAATGATTTGAATTACTGAGTATTCTAGACAATCCAGTCTTCATATTTGTTGAAATCTAATAATGTTGATTACGTCCTTTACAAGTGTCAACTTGTTTTGCTTTACAAAACGGAGAAATATTGTAGGGAAAATTTTTTATGGAGCGTAATAATTATTTCAGTATATTACATTCTTTTCAAAATGCTCCGTCGGTTGAATACAAAACATCAGTTAACAAACCAAATGTTCTGGAAAGGAATGTTACAAAATCAGATAATATGATTGTATTTTCTGCAAGCTATGTATATGTCAGATATATATTTATGATCAAAATATAAAAAACGTTTTACTATCATCATCCGATGATGACTTAATATAGATTTTGTACATTCATTCACTAGACATGTTTTTACTTGATTCTGTGGGACGGAAAAATAACCAAAAAGTATTTCAAAAGATTGTAATAACAAATTTATTGTTTTAAGAAAAAGAGCATTTTGTTTTACATTAAATTTTATCATTCGATTCTAGTTCCTAATGCATTTTCATTGTAACTGAAGGATTTCAATTCTCATTATGGATTATTTAGGTTCCGTCTAAGCGATTGCATGAAATCTGTTTCTCATTAATATAGACTCATTTGGGAATGCAAGTCAGCATTCGACGACATGCCGATATATTCATGTTAGTAATCAATGAACTGTGGTGCAACGAACTCTAGTCATATTAAGACTGGAAAAATTAATGTTAAATTAATATTGGGCACAGATAGTATTATTTTCACCTAATTTATTGCTACAAGTTGAATGTGTAGTATTCCTGATAAGGAAATCAAATAGAATGACATTTTGATGATTATAATTATCTGTATTTTTTCTTGTGAATCTAATCTTATTCTTTGTGTAAAGTTATAATATTTAGATGCACAAATTTTGTGGTTGGAATGAGCTAGAAAACATTTCATACACTTTTCATTTAGTTCTTTGCATAAATACCTTGAAAGGCAGGTGCAACTTATCTAAGAATCTTTCAATGATCAAAATCGTGATTATAGGAACTAGTTGGCCTTTGTAATATATATATATATATATAATGATATGCGTATGACAGTATGCATATGTGCACATTCTGCAGATGCAACATCAAGTTTTTTCGTCTTAAATGTGAATTATTATCTAGAAAGAACATAAATAATCTATAAATAACCATTAGTTAGTAATTGTTCTGAATATTTTTGTTTATATTAATGTCATTGTTATATACTATTTTGTTGAGGATCAGATAAATTTAACTAAGACTCAGTAATAATGAAATGCACATGTACCTCATAAAACTCATCGAAGATGGACATCACGCAAAAATAAGCATAAAACAAAGCGTCTGATTCAGTAATACCTCTTCTACAAGATGATAATATTAATCATGAACAGTATTCATTATTAACTCAAACAATAGGGAGACTGATAAGTGAAGCACGTAAAATAAAATGACGCTGACTTCAATGAGTCAAAAAGTCAAGGTCATGGAAAATTTCATATTATAGGCAAAGTAAAAGTTGAATCAAAACGACTGATAAGGAGAACCAACGAAATAAATTTAAATCGTTCTGATTTTCTTATATTGCTTAATGTTTTTGATAGTGATAGATGAAGTATAGTGATTCAACAAACATTAACTTATTGCAATCATTCGATCACTGTGCAGCTTCTTGGTAAGTAGTAGCTTGAATTTTTGTTCCAAATAGAATCCAGGCATTCCGGTCATGATGTTAACGCGTAAATATTCATTAAGTAGAATCTAGTCGTTCAAAACATTTAAGCTCAGTCACTGTTGTATACGGAGTTAACATTATTTACTCTATTTCTTGCAAGCAAACTTATCGCAGATCAAATTAGTTTTAGAGTACAAAAGTATACACCTCTGATGGGAGTTTTGATTGGAAAGCATAAAGTACGAGTAGTTTGTTTACAAGAAATTATGAATCGATCAGTGTTAGACCACTATTGAAAACCTGGAAGCACTGGACGGCCGTTTCCCCCCTAGAATGAGACAACTCAGCAGTGCCCATCCACGATTCCGCACGTGAGATCTGAACTCAGGACATTAGGCCTCGCGCACGGAATCCCAACCTCCAGACCACTGAGCCGGTATCTAATGGTGTTAATGTATAACTCCGATCAATCCACGATACTACACGACCATCTTCTATTGTCTTCAGTGGGTAGCAGCCTCACACTCGACATGGCTGAACTCCACTGGCAGTTACCCACCGAGGACAATCAGAGATGGTCGCACAATATCGTGAATTGATTAAAATTAGAAAGACTTAAACGAACTAATGATCAAATGGTATCTAGGGTGGTATTGATCAATATAAATCTGTCAAGTACTCCAAAATCGGAAATTAATTAAGCGAAACAGATCTTATGTGCAAAATCTGATATCATTTAATTAAATATTTGTTTACACACATAGACATTGATACAAGGAGGAACCAAATATATATGCGCCACGCATCGTCATTTGATTTGTGCGACGGCTGTGATACTGCACGGTTGCCCAAACCGAAGTTGGTGATTTTTTTTGGGAGACACTCCTCGAGCCTTTGACCCAGAGGTCTAATTCACAAGGCAGTGGGGCAATATTAGGAGATGAGTTTTCATGGTAGCCGGTGACCAACAATATGCCGTTTGTTCTCTTAGGATCCTGGAGCTCATGTGCACCATTGGTTTGGAATCAGGGTTTTCCAACTCCTATAAATAGATCCTCTATATCCTCCAACCCAGATAAAGTGCTTGACATTCGCTTTTCGCCCTCTGAATTTCGTAAACACCAGTGATGCCATGAGAAGGCAGTGAGTAGGACTTCCGTGTGAGTGGTTGTATACGCGTGGCAATGTGAAAGAACTTTAAGAGGGAGAGTGAACTCACCCCACCTTCGACCGTACCAGGGTATTTTGTGGGCGCATAATATGGTGTCATGTATATAGATGCAAATTGGACGGAGTACCGAAAGCCTATCATTATTAGATTTTATCAGCAAGATATATTCTCCTACTAGCTGTTTCCGGTCATATTTAAAACCACAGATCGCTAAATTTTCTTCAGGAGTGTACGTTCGCTTTCGTAATTAGTTATCTGTTTTTAAAAACAATGTTTACAACGACATTTTAGTGTTGGATGTCAGTTACAGTTATTGTAGGTTTTCGTCAAACAGATTTGAAATTCTTAACTGATAATTATTACGCTCTTTATTGACGATAACTGTAGACAGTAAAGTTCATTTAATAAAGTACTTAGCTATATTTGAATCCCATTTCAATTTCAGATGGTCATTTTCAGTAAAATGTGAAATAACTGCAATTCATACACTGATACTAAACTAGATTGCTTGCTTATTAATATTCCTTAGACCTTCTTTAATCATATTTTCAATATAATATTCTGAAATTGTAAACATTAGTTTACTGAACTAAAAGGGAGCTAATAAATAAACAAATCATTCGTTATACTTTTTTATGACTGGACACTTGAACAAAACTGACTGAAGTGGTTAAACTAATTATTTGGTCATCAAACTAATCCTTGAATATACCGATTAAAACCAGGCCACTGGGTAAATTAGGGATTTAAAACGGTCAATTTTCGAAAAAATAAGCCATAGATGTATGATTTACCAAATTATAAAAGGTGATCTAAGGACGATAATCAAGGCTATAAATGATCTTTTACTGACATGATATTACACAAATAAGCAAGAAAAGAATTGTTTTTAAATATAACTCCCTTAATAATTACTACTAGACTAAGTTTTCTTTCATTACTTGATGCAACTCATTTAGAATGTTAAGATTTATGAAGTTGATTTTGAGCCAAATTGGTAAAAGGATTAATAATACCAACTGATTGTCTTAACCATAGTAATTAGAGTGGATTTAATCCAACTACCTAATGGCTTTGTCACTGTGTTAATCCAACGCCAAATGAAAGTAATCAATAAATGTTTGACATTTTATTAATATAGCCTTAAATAGGGATTTCGTTGGGCTTACACAATTTAGTTTACTGAGTTCAGTCATAATTACTATCTTAAAGTAGCTCACTAGATTCATTTTAAGTGTTTTCATAGATTATTTTCGGGATATTTTGTGCTGCAAAAAGCAATTAATTGATTTCGTCTACAAAAACAACATATACCGGTTATAGTTAATATAATTTTTATTCAACTTTTCAGTAATAGCCAACCGGAATCTTCTGAATCAAAAATATCCTCTTCAATTAGACCTTACCAATCATAAGCTAATGTATATACATTAAAAAATCATTGTCATATCAAGTGAACACAAAGGCAAATACGGGAAAACAAATAGGTTTTTATCAAGTTGTTAATCATGTCCTAAAGAATTAAGAAAGAGTAATCAATTTAAGGAGTTGAATAGCATACGATTAATTATGATTAATGTTTCAAGCTGTTTTGAATCACAATTTGACATTAGTCTGAAAACCACTAAAAACTAGGAGATAGCACACAATTCTTCTTTATCGGTATAGGGCTTGCCAGCTGTCAACACCCATAACCCAACATGAGACTGAACTCATGACTTTCATATCATACGGTTAACACTGATTTTTAACCACTGAACTGGAATGGTCAAATAATATTTTTCTATAACAAAATAAACAAATCAAAAAATTTGGTTTGAGGAAAATCGTTTTTCGTGTACATTGTTTGAATTTGTTTTAAGAGTGCAGCAACGTGATTTCATGACACACTTGATATACGCTGACTTTATCTCTTTAGTTTTAATGGTGCTAGATGCGTAGTTAATTATGAAATACTTTAGTAAAATCGTGATACAAATTTATATTATCTAAATCGGTGTATACAATGAGTATATATTATGATCTTCTTGCTAAAAAAACGTTTTTTCAGTGATTGAAATAGAATATGCAACCTATATAAATGTTTTATGGAAGGGGAACCATATGTTATATTATTAGGATTATAGTTAAACTGGATAGAAAACTTAAATCATGTAATGAATTCACTTTGTTTGTTAGCTACAGTGGTAAGTTAGTAGAATTATGACTACTTCATTTACATAGTTAATATTTAATCAGAAGGTCATAGGTTTAAATCTCACTTTGTCTAGTATGATTCACTGCCGAAAATCATATTATCAACACAGAGCGTAAGACTTTAGTAGCCCTCAAATATCTAACTCCAGGTAGATCGTGCGAATGACTGTTATCAAAATATACATGTTGTCAATCCTCGTATATAATCATCAACTTAAATCGTGTTAGTGTATAACGGAATTAAATAAGATGGTGGAATTAAATAAGTCATGTATGAGAATGAAGTTTGAATACGTATATTTCATACAGTCGTTGGTCGGAAAGCGATGCAAAACAAAATGACGCGCAACGGAAAAGGCGAGTGAGCAACTTAATTTAACTAAGCGTTAATCGATATTTATAGTCAGATAAAAATAGGTTACAAACATGTGACGAGTAAAATAAGAAATGTACACACATAAGTTTAAATAAAAACAGTCAAGGTTGATAAGGGAATAATTAACAACGTCAAAATCTAGCTTGATAATAATGGATAAATTAGCTTGTACAGAAACTAGAATAAGCTATGTGGGCTCGACATAGGAACAACCACTACAGAACTCAAAGCCCAATAAACGTACGTGTACGTGGTTGCTAGTCTGGATTTACATAACAATATATGTACACTTGCAAACTGATCGGGTCAACCACTTGACAGAAAGTGACTTATCATCACCACCGAATTAATCTAATTCAATTTATAAAGAATCACTCTTGTAGTTAAAAATTTTATAATTCCGATTGTCAAACATATTTTTTCATACAGTCTTAATTATTTTCTGAGAGGATGTTTGGTATACCTAGAACAATTCAAATAATTAATTACCATAAGTAATAAAGTATATTATTGAAGAAATTAATTTTTTTTGACAAAATAATGGTTTTTAGATATTTGTTCATGAATAACTTTAGAGATTAAATAAATAAAAATACGTTTGAATCACTGATGAAATTCATTGAAGATAAAGCGGCTTAAAAATATATGCGCAAAATACTGGTACACATGACGGAATCTTCTTGTCTGTTCTGTACTTCAAAATTCATCTTTTACAATTACAAAACATTATGAGTTTAACAAAATGAAAGTAATTTTTACTAGTATAGTCGTTTGCTTAGTTTTTATATTTGATTTAATGCAACTTTTCTGATAACAAACTATTTGTCTAATTTTTTTATAAGAATTATTTTACTTGAAAATGTTAAACACCATTTTGAAGAATAATTCGTATTTTCAACTGAAAATGGAGCCAAACAAAATCTATAACAATCTGAAAGTTGTTATGAGATATTTACCTTTTCACATAAGATAATTTTTCTTTACTTATGGATACGTTTTAATTGACAGCATAAAAGTGATTGGTGATATGGACTCTTAAATACTGGTGTTTATCACAGTGATAGGGCTGAAAAGTATAAATATAAGTTATGGATATTGATCGCTATAAACAAAAATGTCAAACTTTTAAAGTTTGTTGCACTAGCTTTCAACAAAATTCTTATGATTTTCTTATATTTAAAATGTGGCAAAATGAAAAACAAGAAACCTAATTTAAAGTAATTTCTCTGACATTTGTTATACATTTTGACTAGATAAATTTTGGTGACCTTGAACAAAAATCGTGTCTCAGTGTGTAAACGATTTTCAAGTAGTTGTTCTGTAGTATATCAAGTTTATAATGATAGACAGTGAAAAGTGGACAGATTATTGATTTTTATCAAACAACCAAAAGAAATCTGCTGCTTATTTCGTAGTTATTTTTAAAAGAGAACTGGGCAAACGTGGATAATTTTAAACAAAATAAGACTATTATTGTATATCAAATGAATTCAAGTGAAGATACTGTATGTATGAAAACTAGTGGTTTGACATAACTATTCAAACGTTAGTAATCGAAATGAGATTTTAATGAATAGCTTAGTGAACTAATTGATCAGTCTTTTTTAATATAACGGAATTATTGTCGGCTACTAATAAAATAAAATGCATTTAGTAATGGTAAAACGGAAATTACACCTATAATATATGAATATAAAAAAATTAGTTCACCAACATCCATACTTTCCTTTAATTGTTCCTTGAGACTTAACAATCAGATCCATTAATATAATGTTAGGGGATTTATGATGATTCCTATATTCATCAAATGAAATAAGAAATAATCGAGTTGAGTTTTACAAATATTATTACTACATAATTGAAGTGTTCAAGTTCACATTTTTTTAATTGTATATTATATAAACTCAAAATTTTATTTATAATCAGTTGTCTGATGTATGCATATTTTTCCAAAAGATTTTTATCTGAAAACATACTAATCTAAGCATTAATCGTTTAAACCATTTATATACAAAAGATAAAGAGTTGTGGAAATAGTGAAGTCATCACTTTTTGGTTACTTATTTTCATTTATTGTATCGACTTCCCCTGTTGTCTCTTGTATCCTTTTAAGAATATTTATACACGGTGAAAAGTTTTGAATATATTAAGCAGTTATTTTAATGTCCCATACATTATTCACTAGTCAGACATTATTATTTGATGAAAAGATAAATTTTCTTGTCGTAATTTATAACAAAGTAAGTAGTATTAAACAAATCACTTGGGTATTAGCCAGTAACTATTTGAAATTATTAATACGGGGTACGAATTCTGCGAAAAAAATGTTTGTGCGGAAAACATAACAGAAATCCATTTGCAGGGAAAAAAAACCCAGATTCAGTTATTCCGTTTATGGCGAAACTGAACAATAGGTAAAATATCAACAGTTTGGGTTTTTCTTTATTCAAATAACTGTTAATGTTTTAACGAAAAATGCAACTAAATATCTATCCCTTCAAAGTAAGTGCTGCGACATCTTCGAATTTTATGTTACTCATTATTTAAATTACAAGAGTCAGGTGATTAGACACTAGCTGGATATAGAATGTTGGCTATGGTGGGAAATGTGCAGTCATTCTTTACGATCTTTTAAATTTTATCCCTTCATTTTGAATACTCTGAGGTCTTCTGACTTGATTTTGAACTATATTTTGTTGATCTGTATTCTTAATATCACTTAGACTATGATAATTCTTGCGTCTGTTACTATCCAACTTTTCATTTTCATCTCTTAGCAACTAACGGTGTTAGATATAATCTACCAAATCAAATTTTATGACTAATTAACTGATATAGATTTTTTTCTTTTCCCACATTTGCTTCAAGTAGTCATGAAAATATGAATTACTTCAGTTCAGAAGTTTTCAGCTTAACCTCTTTAAAAATATATCAAGATTTTAATTAATATGAACATGTTTAGAAAGAGTCTTTTGTTCCACTTAAAAGATAGTTCACTAAACTGAAAGATGAGTTCATTTTAAAAAGTTTGATTAAGGAAAACATACTGTATCAGTAGGAAAAGTAAACACAAATTATTAAACCAAAGACAAATGTTCTTTTTAACAAAAGTAAACTTTAGCGATAATGTTATTTTTCTGTCTGAAGTTTTTTGTTATAGGGTAATCTATCGAATGAAAGGAACGTAGAATGTTTAAATTTGATAGATTCGTGAAAGTTGACTACTCTTCAGTTACTGTTCACCATTAGATAATATGATTTGGGGAATCATTGAAAAAATATGATTTCGCTGAATGTAGTTAAGATGCCATGTGATTAAGAACTTTACAACAAAATGCATAAGAATAAACTTGGAGTTCTTCTACGTTATAATAATGGTAGTATTATATTATTTACATTTACATTTTTCATCATAGCATTTATTCATGACTGATGTTTAAGCCGTTAAACGGGCAAATATTCGTATTGTGAATTAATATTTTGCTGGTTTTCAAATTCAGGAAATTATAGAAGACTTTGATTTTGGATTAGAGTATCTAAAATTACAGAAGTCATGTGGCATAATTGATTCTGGAATATGTGCAACATATACGATTCTTCATATAGTTCTTCCTTCTATAAGATCTTATCGGCTTGAGGCAATCTTGAGCAAAGTCTAACATTCACAGGATTCAGAGTCAGTAGTTGTAATTATTACTGCTAAACTTTCTTTCAGCCATGATTGATTTGTTCCATAACTATATGTCTTTTAACAAGAAGAACTCTTAACGTATCACTTCTAAAATCAGTCCATTTTTTCTTACCTTTGGTAATCATTAACAGTCGGAATGTAACACGTTGCCAATTAAGATAATATCTAAATTTACTAAAACTCCTCTGTGTGGCGCATATATATTTGGCGCATTCTTGTACCAATATTTATGTGTTCAAATAAATAAATAAAACTTCTCTGGTACCGTAAAGTGAGAGTTAAGTACAACAATAAAACAGTATGTTCAGTCAGATTTATAAATTGTCAAGAAATAAAATAAATAGATCTAAAACACTTCATTGTTGATGTTGATTATTCTCTTCTTCAACTAGCCTATAGTTTTCTGTATACCGTTTACTTTTGTTTTTCCTCATATTTAATATATAAATATGTATATGAGTGTGTTTCGAGAAGGATAAGTTCACACTCTTGTCCTAACAATATACTATTTAATGGCCTTGATCGTAATATACTTAACACATGCATAAAAATACTCGAAAACAAACTTGTAATGATGTTCGAATGAAACGTTGTCATGGTAATGTTTAGGTTATTTGTTTCAATACTATACATTGTATACATCACATTATTTTTTCCAACTTTGCATTTTTCCGTTTACTGTTTTATTGTGTACATTGTTCGATAGGAACGAAAAGCTACTTATGCTTATACATATGTATATTTGAGTGAGATAATTGAAATAAGTTGATTGAATTGAGTAAAACATATAACAAATAAATAAAGAGAAGGTAGGAAAATAATAACAAATGTGTGTCAGACCTATCTTAGCTTTGTGTTTTCAGTTATAGCGGTAAAGACAATAACAAAAAAGGTAACGGTTTTAACGAATGAATATATAAGTGTATCAAGCCTTGAACTTACAATCATTGTTGTAAATAAGATAATTTAGGTCTGTAGTATTATTTATCTAATTTTATTTGTTTCATAATGAGAATGATCAATATATTGACAAAAGTATCACTAATAAAAATGAGGTTCAGTTAGCATTTCTTGTAAAAATTGATTGATTTTGGAAATTGATGAAGTTTATCTATAAAACAGAGGTCATTGATAAGTTTGGATGACTTGATCTCAAGATGTGGACTGCTAGATTTGAATTTAATTTGAATCATTTAATTTACTTGCAGTGAGATATCAGTATTCAGAGTTCGATCTGATGTTAGACCATGAAAGAGATTTGGTAATTATTCCAAATAAATGGCAAAGCAGAACTTTAGTGATATCTTGTTTTCAATAGTTCTTCAGTTGATGCTATCTGTGATGAAACTTATTAGTCAGTTGCTCAGTTTGTTGAATTGTCAATATTATTAAGGTTTCATCATCTTTAAATTTCCGAATTATTATCCCTTCCAATTAAGTGATTTATTCATCAGTAGAAGAAAAACTGGTCGTGTATGCTAACGTCGCATAGCTGTAAGATAAAGCATTGTATTAATGATAATTTCAAACTCTTGGAATAGACTGCGTAATACCGACTGACACTAATGTTTTTTTTCGAATTTTCAAGAATTCCACTTTCATTGTATAAAGTACTGATAGATGTGTTAGCTGGTTAAAGAGATTTTAGAGTTTTGACTGCTGTTATGAAATGTTTGGTGAACTCTAACTACCACTTATAATATTCCTATTTTTTTATTTCAGTAATAATATCCTAAGGAAGTCTTAATTTTAACTATGTGTAATACTATCTCACCGCTGATGGTCAATATTTCATCTTCAACCAACATATTCAAATTAGTTTCTGACTCTCGTTACGTTTTTTCATATTGTGTACTTAATTACGTCCCAATTTTTCACGAAGTTGTCAGATACACTTTAAAATACAATGAATTAGTGTCACGTTGGTCCAAATGTTTTAAGTAAGAGCTCTAATTTATTTTGGTTTGCGATATCACAGGGGCAACTGAATGTTGTTTAAATATTCTTATTAGCTAATATGTATGCCTACTATAAGATGATGAGTGGGCTTAAATATTTTAGCCTGTAAAGAGTAAATATTAAAACAAACAACTGAATAGGAAATATTTACTACTAGAGTAACTTAATGAACTACGTTTTAACCCCACATCACAAACTAAATAAATACTATCAAATAATCTTGTTCTTTCTTTCGGTTGCATTTAAGAGCACAATTTACATTTTATGTTCTAAAACTGGGAGTTTTTTCTATCACCTTGTTGAACATGGAAAAGATACCAACCGAAATTGCATTTTTTGATAATCTATAAATTAAGATCCTATCTTTATATATATATTGTTAATTCTGTTAATTCTGGGACTGTTTTTGCGAATTACCATTGCCGTGTTTTTTTGCTTACAGTTATTTTATTCAAAAAATACACAATCATCATGAATTATTATTTCACAGAAAGTTATAAGTGTAGAGAATCGGTGTTACATATAAGAATTACTAGATACAAAGTATTTTGTTTTCTATCTTGTTTCCTATTTATTTTTAAAAAAAGAAAATGTTTTACGATTTACAGATTGTCAGAAAACTCGGATCATACATTAACAAAAAGAATAAATAATGAGGAAAAGTATTCGCTTAACTAACTAACAAATTACATGTAAACAAATGGAATAAAATCATGTACTGTAATCTTCGAGTACATAAGTATAGAAATGTGTGCTTCATTATGTATACATAGTTTGGGTATACGTAAATATTAGCCATAGGTAATTTTTTTCATCTGATATGAAATACAAGCTAGCCACAAATTACGTGTCTTCTGTTTGTTTTTCTACTTGTAAATAAGTAAATCTTTTCTCTCCTTTTTTATATACAATTGACAATTTATCATTTGAAAAACTTGTCTTCGTGTATCAGTACTTTGATTTTAATGAATGTTAATTTTTCTTAGAATTATGTTATCTTTTACCATTAAACCGCTGTTTTTACTTCCCCGTTATCTTCATCTCTGTGTCATCATTGTTGAACTATGTGGTGTTTAAATACATTAATTATGGTATATCACTCATTATATGTACATGCCTAAGTGTCGATGTATTTGCAGCCATCTTCAAATCACTGTAAGAGTGAAAAAAAAGATTTGTTTGTTTTGAAAAGATGATTGATAAATAGTTGTCTCTTTTGTTTTTGTGTGGTACTTATAAAGTAAACGTAATGTTTATAAACGACTAATATTGACTATTTACTTATGTGTATACTAACAATAGATTCCCAACAAATAAATCAGAAGATGTTTGATTTTTTTATTGCAGTATGTTTTCTAGATTAATCTTATGTCAAGATTTTTTTTAAAGTGAACATTCTATGATGTGATTTCATTGGAATAATCTTACTAAATTCTTATGGTATTCCTTTGTTTTACATTTTTGACTAAAAATTTAGTAATGAACTGTTGATTCATTAGTTTTGTTCTGTGTATTCTGCGAAGAAATTGAATTTATTCACAGAAACATTTGCTAATGGTGGTTGAAGTTCAAATTTCTTAAAACTGTTTCTATTTCATAACAAAAGCTTGATTATTTGAGATTATTTTCATTTGATAGTCATTTATGAATATATGCTATAAATATATTTGTTCAGAATGAACTCTTGACTGCGATAAAGTATTAACAAAATAGTATTAGAGATATTTTTAATATCTGAAAATTTACGAAAATGTGGTAGGCACTGAGAAATTGTTTCGCTGTTAGTGGCAAATAGATCAAACTCAGAACTTAGAGTTCCTCGTCGTTCTGTCGGTATGGAATTTTGCTTATTCATCTGTTGTTCTTATATTCAAATCAGACAATTTCATTTAGGTTGTTAATTAAATCAACAAGACATATTTATTTTGCTATCTACCAATTTACTCTTTTTTAATGGGAAGATTGGTTTTTCAATGGTCTGACAGAAATTTCAAAACATAAAAAATATAGGAAGTATTGCATAGTTGAATAATCCTGATTAGAGACTATTCAGCAATACACACAATTCTCAGTAAGTTGTACCCAGAAGCGTAAGATCGAGTACTCAGAAAATTATTTTGAAAATATTAAATCTATGTTTGATTTGGTTATTTTATAACAACTTATTGCATATAACTTCTAGTCACCCTATATTTGACTCCATTTAGATCGGACGATAATATTATCGACAGGCTCATCAATTTAGTTGCCGTTTATCTGACTTCAATTAGATAGGATGAACGATCGTTATCAAAATAGACATGTTATCAATCCTTGTATATAATCATCAACTTAAATCGCATTAGTGGATAAAGAAATAAAATAAATCAAATAGGAGAATGAATTTCTAATACGTATATTTCGTACACTCACCGATTCAAACGGACAATCTGAGAAACGAAGTGGTGCATAGAGGAGTAGGTTCGCTGGCCTTCTCCACTATGCATCGTTTCATTTCGCTTTGCTTCTTTTGCTTCATTCACCTGATTGCTTGCCTGGATCAATGAGTGTACGAAACATACGTATTCAAAATTCATTCTCCTATTTAACTTAGTTTATTCCGTTATTCACTAACGCGATTTAAGTCGATGATTATATACGAGGGTATCCGGCAAGTATAGTTTGATAACAATCATTCATATGATCCAATTAGAGTCAGATAAAGAGCCACTAAAAATTTTGTCTACCACTTGAGATATAAAAGTTTAAGGAAAACATTCGACATTTCATGATACAACAAACTTTTAAAGCATTCCTTCTCCAAAATTTTATCATTATTATCTTATTTTTCTAGTTGTATGATTGAAATTTATGATGAATTCGTTGTTTTCAGACAAGTTTGATTTATATTGATTTTTACAAGAGAGAGAGAGAGAGAAAAAAACTTTTGAAAGCATAACATCATTTATGTTTTTTTTCCTGCTTCAGAAAAAAGTTGCATAACTACTACAATTTTTGAAGAATCATGACAAAAAAAAGTGATAATGCTTTGCTGATTTTTATTCTTTTCTTTCTTTTTTATTGTAGCTATTTTTCTTTTTACAAAGTTAAAAGATTGCCTATAAACTAAATAAATGAAATAAGATTGTATATCCATAATGTGCAAACGTATGCCTACTCATATGGGTTCAATGATGTGTTTATGTATCTATGTTTATTATATGTAGTATTACACATAAATATCTAAATGAGAACTATGTAATTATTTTAGCTGGAATTGAATATACAAAAAAAATAAATCCAATTTCATTTTTCTATTTATTGATAATCATCATCTTTTTGTAAGAAAAATAGTTTAATACTTTACAATAATGATTCTTTTTTCTTTTTAACAAATATAAATAGAAAATAACAAAAGCTGAGGAAAGGAATAAGTAATATAGAATTGATGTTTAGTTTGTTAACTCATTAGATTATGTAATAATAATAGTAACAGCAGTAAGTGAATGTGGATCATTTGTGTTGAGTAAGTGGTGAATGAATAAATCGTTTCTTTTTTATTCTTTATTTTGACGTAGAATAAATAGGTTTTCTTTCTTTTTAAAGAATAGGATGAATATTTATTTCTAGACTTTTTAGATTTAATGAATAACTATAATTAAGAGGTATATAATCACTTTTTTATTGGTGTGATTGGCTAATTGTTAACAACTTATAATGATACAGTACGACAAATTATATTGTTCAATTTGTAACTGAACGAAAAATCATTAAATGGAACTCAAATGTCAGTTAGTTTATAGAACAGTTGAATGTAGAATCTAAATGTAACAAGTTTTTGGAAAAGATATTATATACTGAGATAGATTACGCTTTCTTTTTGTATCATATACTAGTATATATTGATTACCAATAAGTTATCATAAATGGGTAACTGTTTTCGAGAATATGAAAACGTGACAACTTTCCGACGATTTTATAATATTATTTAGAATTGAGTGCAAAAAATACGTTTTTGCTAAATAGTTAGAGTATTATTGAAATCATTTTAAATCTTTGTTTCCATTTAATTATTGTTGACACAGTCAACTAATAAATGTTCAGGTGGATTTTATTTAGTTAGATAAATGAAAAAAGCTGACGTTTGTTATTTGTTGTGTGTAAATTTTATTTGCCAACGGTTGTCAATGCTTAAAAAGAATTTCAGTTTTAAAACTATTTATACACTTAGTTTTTTTCTTCAAAAATCTATTTCCTCATCATACGGTGACAATATCTGGTTAAAAAACATACAGAGTAGTATAACGGAATCTGCATAACAGTGTAATCTTGGTACTGATTGATAATACTGGCTTCTCCAGTACGGATACTTCTTATGACACATTATTTATTTGAACTTTGAATGTAAATATATTGTTAGAACATAATTTTAATGATAGCGAACTTACAATCACAAATTACTCAACAAAATAAACATGGATTATGTCTAGAATAATCTTTTCAAACTACAATCAAAGTCTATTGATCATAACCCGTAAATTGACAGCTAACTCATTAATATTAATACAGTCAATTTCTAATTGATTTTCATCAAGATTTTATGTCAACTGATAAACTACTGTAAGTTAGAGATCATTGAACGCATGATACGTTTAATAGTTCACGTCCTTTTCATAATGTCAACCTGTGAACCCACATCAGCTTATTCCGACTATGCTTTTGAGGCATCCCAGTTGGTAAGATACACACATGAGATTTTCTGAAAACTACACAGGTTGAAAACAATAAGCAGTTTGATACATTTATTTTCATTTTTAATACTATTTCATCGAATTGCAAATCATGATGAAAATCATTCTCAAATTGTTTTGGGATCTCTACAACACTACTTTGATAAATTTAACTTCGCTGTATTTATTCCGATAGGTCAGTAGTTTCAACTGGTTCTACAGTTAAATTATGTTCGTGATAAAAACTTATTTTTATTTCTTTTACAAATCCCATGTTTTTATATAATATCGAAAGTTCATAATAAGTAAGATAATATTGTATTTTTCTAAATAAGTAATCATCAACAAAGTCTAGATATGATAGGCTTACTTCCTTCCTTACGCCTGTTACTCCTCGTGAAGGAGCATAGGCCGCTCACCAGCATTCTTCATCCAACCCTGTCCTGGTCAATCCTTTCCAGCTTTTTCCAGTTGTTATTCATCGTTTTCATATGTTTCTTTTTCCCGACGTAATGTGTTCTTCGGCCTTCCTCTTTTCCACTTCCAGCCAATGGATGTTGTGTATCTTGCGTAGACAACTATTTATAAATACTTGTACCTTCTTGATCATGGTTGTAGTATTTCTCCATGTTTCAACTCTATACACTAGAACTGCCTTGTATGATAGTATAAATGTGTGTTGATCAATAAAATACTGAGTTAATACAGAAAAATAAAACTGTAAAATTAACATTAATTTTCACTAAACTTACCAAATTTTAATATAGAAAACTTTACAAAATACAATATAATCTGAATTTTGTAAAATTATTTATGAATCCAAAAACGTTTATTCCAATATTCATTTTATAGAAACTGAAACTATCAATTGATACCTTTTATTAAAATTTACAGAAATAATCTGGAAAATTCTCGTTCAGGTATTTTCGAAAAAGATATCTATCATACCTTTAATCGAATAAAAAATATTTCAGGATGGTAATTATTAAATGAATACTAAGGAACTGGTTATGTGTTACACAATGCTATTACAAATTGTTATGTAAAAACAGAAAGATAATAAATGAAATTCAGGCATAAGGATAAAAAAATGATAAGAATTATATAATTATTAACTGGCTCTAGTATTAGTGATGTCAATGTTACAGAATTCGACTTCATAAAAATTCTTTCCCATGTCTATAGCCATACATAATGAACGTATGCAGAGACTTGAAATCAAACGTGTCTCTATTGAATTATTAGCTTAAATTAATTTTTTTTCAAATGAACATTATGTCTTATTAGTAGCTAAGTAAAAGAGAAATATTTTCTTTGGTCTATTCACTGTTTTCCAAACTAAACCCAGATTTTTTAAATTGGCTCTCTAATTATTCCCGTCTTAAAAATAAAACTATACAGATTTTAATGGTTTGTTTGCATAATTAATAATTATATATATATGTATACCTATGCCCAGAGAGACATTCAAGTACTATCTAGGCTTCTTTTCAGATTGCCTAGATAATTATCCTTCCTTACAAAATAAAACAACTTGACGTACTGATCAATCAATTGTTTTTACTTGCTTTTTC
The DNA here is from genome assembly GCF_000699445.3 of Schistosoma haematobium. NCBI lineage: Eukaryota > Metazoa > Platyhelminthes > Trematoda > Strigeidida > Schistosomatidae > Schistosoma > Schistosoma haematobium. The sequence continues at coordinate 40,226,187 of NC_067196.1, forward strand.
TCATAAAGTCTTCTATTTTGAAAATATTTCTCTCTGTATTCACTTGCTTTACTTACTCTACATTGTCCATTAATTCTTATTTCCTTAAAGTTTTGATTTGATCAATTATAAACAATAATAACAATAAACAGTAATGCTTAAATTAGTAGTTGGTACTGTCCAATAATTCTTAGTTTTCTTAATTTTTACCATTGAAAATTATCATTCATAGAATTAAGGACATTTTATATTACTATTTTATGGTTAAGTTGAAACAATGAAACAATAAATTAATTATATAAATGCATAAACATATAAATAGATTTGAATGAGCACAACCTATAAACTGAAGTACATGCATACAAACATCTTGATTTTTAATTTTTCTCTAGTTTTTATTATTTGATTATAAAAGTATTGTACGATTAATTAAATTGTTTTATTTACAATAAAATATTAAATTAAAATATACGTAACCACGGCAACGAGTTTTTGAAAACTTATCAAGTTTAATGATTCATTAGATTTTATAAATCTAGGCGTATTTGTTATGATTCTACTTACATACAAATGTAATCTGTCTATCCAAATAACCTATTCTTTGGATAATCATTTAAAAGAATATTGAAGATATATATATATATATATATATATATATTGTTTTGTATAAAAGTGCTTGAAATATTGGAGAAAAATCTACTTGCTTTCTTCTTATTTCAACACTCTCTAATCTTAGAAACTATTTAATTATCTGATTTTTTTCATTTTAAGGACAACTTTGTAAAGAAAAACGTACTATAGATGATCGACTACCTATTTGTTTATTATATCGTTTCATTTTCAATCATTAAATTTTAAGACGTTATTTTATTTTTTGTAGTGTTAAATTGTACTTTATTCATCTAATTCACCCCCTCACAGTTAAGGACACTTACATTTACAACAAGTGTCCATCTCTATATATTATTGTAGTTAGATTCTTCTAATTAAATATGAATTAGATTGAATATAGAAATTAAAGGATAAATTTTGTGATGAAATTGGAGTATACACAATGTTTCTTTTGTTTATGGAATCTGTACTCTATTTAGCAATTTATAAAAATGTATGTTAAAGAGAGCAAGAACGAAGATTGGTGCAGAAAACATGAATTCATTTTATTTTGTTAGGTTCTCATCAGCTGCTTATAAACTAAAATATTTAAAAATCAACGTTATTACAGATATTGACATACTTATACATACGTGGGTAATTAAATATGTATCATGATGTAGCGAAGATTTCAATTGACTTAATGAGGTCACAAAAATCTGTTTCAGATAAATACAGTTTGTGAGGGAAGGTTCCAGAACACTGAAATAGTGATTAGAACTCATGGAGTTAACAAACTTTAGATGATTGTGTAGTTAAGCAACTGACTAGTGGTAATAAAGAAAGGTGTGAATCGAAACCAGCCAGTTATGAATTAAAGAAAAATGATGAAATAATGAATGACGTAATAAATAAAAAAGGGAGGTTTAATGTTACCAGGGCAAAGAAAGATTTATTACCGTCTCTTTCTGTATACATAGGTTCGGTTTTAGACGTTTGATTGCTATCGCTTCGGCAAATTTCAAGAGGATGAAGTTTGATTGTTTGTTAATCACTTTGAAGGACTTCAGTGTATCGTCTTCATGTCCAGTGTCAAAGAGATGTCTTGCGATGGCACTGCTGAATGTTTTTAATCCATTTCATCTTAAACTTTTCGGAATATGTTCTTTGAATCAGACGTAGGCTTTCTTTTCTGTTCTACCAATGTAACTGCTTTGGAAGATACGTGTAAATTTGTATACACAGTTGATGGTAACATTAAAGGGATACCTATCAACCTTTGATTGTGTCAAAGAACATGTTGTTTTGGATAGAACAATCAGTTTAGCCGTAGGACAAGTTCTTGTCAATGCCGTTTTAATTTTCGATGATATACGTTACGTTGTACTTTGCTGTAAACTGTTCAACATATCCAGGTACAGTAAATGTTTAAGGTGTAGATATTAATAACTACAAAATCGTTTTAACAGAAATTAATAATTTTTAGTATTTAAAAATTATTTTGTGATCATAAAAGTAAAAATAATCTATGTTCACCTGTGCATAATTAATGTGTTTTGAAAAAGAGCCGATAAGAGACCGATAAGTGTAATTTATCGTTTTTACTACAATACATCATAAAATGTGCACATTGATGTAAGTAAGTAGGTGCATTTATATGTGTACTATTTTGCACACATGTATATATGTAAATAATCACTTTACCAGTAAAACATCTGTTGTAAATATATAAAGTATTTTTTCAACTCGATAAGAGGTTGTGTTAAATTTTTTATGTAAACCCCTCGACCATACAGGAATACATATTTCATAGTGGACATCTATTTGAATAAATATACTTAATGTAATATTCCTGATCGTAAATATTCACTTTTTAGATAAAAAATACGTTTTTCAAACTTAATCTTTATTTCCAAAAAAGTAGTTCAAAAGTTTGACAAATAATGTTTTTGCAGATTTAAAAATAATTTATTAACTTTTTATTGGAACTTTTGACAAAATATGTACTCACATTACTCTAATCCTTAATCAAAACTTTCATTGATTTCATTTTGTTCATGATATCTTTGACTAAATCAATCATATTTTTTCATATTAAAATTGTAATAACTGGCTTTTATTTAAGATTCTGCCCTTCCATAACAAATTCACATAGTTACATGATGCGTAAAACAATCTGATGATTTTCCTGAACTGAATAATAATACAATAATTAGAAATATGTTAGTCCCAGATGATTAATCTGTAGATGTTTAATCATCTATTTAGTTTGAATAATATACATCATAACTTACTTACTTACGCCTGTTACCTTTCGTGGGGGAGCATAGTCCACAAACCAGCATTCTCCATCCAACTATGTCCTGGGTAATCCTTTCAAGTTGCTATTGATCCTTTTAATATCTGCTTCCAATTATCGACTTGGTGTGTTCTTTGATCTCCCTCTTTTCCGTTTCCCTTCAGTAAACCAAGTTAGAGCTTGCCTCGTGATGCAGGTTGATGATTTCTGTAGTGTATGTCTTATCAATCTCCAACGTCTTTTCCTAATTTCTTCTTCAGCTCGAGGTTGATTTGTTCTCTCCCACAATAGGTTGTTGCTGATAGCATACAGTCAGTGGACATTGAGTATCTTTCGTACACAGCTGTTAATAAATAAAAATTGTTTATAAATGATAAGCAATCAAATTAATATTACGTTCAGCGTACAAACACTCCAAGATCATATTTCTTTAAATTCTGCATGAACTAATTATTGGGACTATAATTATTATCCAAATAATTCAGGATCTATATATAAATATATTGAATATGTTTAGAAAATAATCCCATATAAATCATGGGAGACATTGTTTATATATATATATATATATATATATATATATATATATATAATGTCTAAAAACATTAGTTTCTTTTAGTTCCTATGTATTTTCTTTATGTAGTTGACGTATTATATTTCCAATATATTATATCTAAACTAATCTGAATTTGTTAGTTTATTTTATTTGTATTAACCGATGGAAAATAGAGTTCATATGGTTTACGCAGATTAATTTTGGTTGATATTGATTTATTAAAGAGGTGGAGATGGGATTATTTTCATTATTTCTATTTAGATTTTTGACATCAATGGTATTAACCTTTTTATATAATTAATTTTGCAATTAAGCTTAATAGTTGTTTTTTTATGTATAATGCTACTGTGACTAAGATGGAAACTAAATTATTCAATAAAGCATGAAATATAATCGGATTAGATTAATAGGTTGTCGATATACACAAACTTTTTTTGATTTCAAAGCTGTAAGTAAACCATGACTACCATCAGAAACGAATTAGCCTAATTTGATGATCAACTAATTTTTCTGGAAGTAAACCTTAATAAGACACAATAACATCAGTACACTAGGAAATTATGGTTATCTATATCATGAATTATAAATACAACATATCTCAGTTCACAGATTAAGACTTATTCATTAGGACTTAAGATTTATTGATAGACGTAAAACTGGAAAAGAAGGTATTAACCTTGAAACGACATTTAATTTGTATTCACATATGCAAACATACATATTCTGATTGCGTTCCCTCTAGTTAGACGTTGAATGTGATGAAAAATACGTGGTGAAAAAACATATTGTTTTAACTAGTCCAACATAATAAAACTACATTAATATCGAGGTTTCTCATTTGGATATATAATTTATGGCAATCAAAATGTATTGAAAAACTTATTAATCATAAGGGTTTATTAGCTTTCATGAAAATGGTCTCTGGTAATTTGAAAGACAAATGAAAGATTATCGAAACTAAGGTCATATTATTTAAAATTTTTATTTTATATATATATATATATATATATATATAAGTAAAAATTGGTTTACACATCACAAAAATATTAGACAGAGAGAAATGTTGGATAACTTTTTACTCGACTTTGTAAATAGTTTCTTAAAATTAAAGGAAAACTAATTTTGATGACTGAAATGTTGACGGAATATAAAACCACAGATGGATGCCTAGTTAGTCAATTGCCTATCTAGTTGGATGATCATGTTATATTTTACCTACACCTTATTATCGTATTATGGTTGCAAATCGTGTTAAATGGGTAAACCTTTTCATTCGCATTTATATCAGTTTGTCTAGCTACAGTTAGTCTACGATGTAAACCACACAATCTTATTGCTTTGTTTCTTATGCTTATCTGATTCTGTCTGCCAAATGCATATTTCGTTTGTCAGTATCCATCAGACAATCGTTTTGTGTTGTCCCTAGACACATCATTCCTTTCGTCTCCATTGAAAAAATCTGTACTAGTGCATAAGTTATTGTGATGGCAATTGGTTTTAGTACGGATATCATCCCGTTCTACATAGTTCTCAAACAAGTTTATATAAAAGTGTTTAATATAATAATTGTACTGCATGTCTAATTATTTCATCATTAATCACTAATTTTATTTGTTATTTATTAAACTTGTTTTGAAAGTTGTTTTCATAGTTATATGGCCTCATTAAAGGAAAGGTAGAGTGACACATCAATTTCGTCCATAAACTAAGAGTACTAATATAGACTTTGTGATGTCACGTCAGAACACTAAAAAACTGAACAATAGTATGGATGTGTATTGTTTGGTTATTATTAGTTATTTTCCCATCCTAAATTCTTGCTCATAGTTCACCATCACTAAAGTATTCCAAATATCACTAATAAACAATTCAGGTATATATTCTCTATTAGAACTATAAATTGTCTGACAGGCCCGTGAAACATAAAGAAAGCTCCATAATTCACCTTTATCTCCTGTTATGAACCATGAAGCAGGTGCATAGTTGTAATTTATGGAGATTTTTCGACGGAAAGTAACAAGTATACTTCGTCTGAAATAGCTTAAATGACTTAAAGTAATAAGGACGAGTTTGGCAGTCTTCTCTAAAAAAAAGGAAAATTAGTGTCGTCATGACCTATTTATTTTTCAGTATGTTCAACAAGCACTGGACAGTTTCCATGATTGAGAGATTTTGAACCGTATTAATACCGATTAACTCTTTCCAATATTCAAATGACTTTTTATTTTTTAATTAGCTTGGACATTTTGTGTTTTGATATGTGGTTCATTGAAATAATTATAAAAAATAAAAGTCATAAATTTAAGATCAAACGTTATATTTTCTTAAATTCATCTATAGCACCTACATTTTCAAGTCCCTGTTCATACCTCATTGCGTGTTCAACATTACTTTATCTGTTAGAAATTACACTCATACTGACTGTTAAGTTTCATGTCCTTTGTTTGGGCACTGAATGGTCGTTAAAATAACATAGTATATATATATAGTCTACAACGCAGAGAAAACGTTTATATCGAACCAGTAAAACTTTCAACAGTATGAATTTAACCAGTCCATCTGATAAAACTGATTCTAACAAAATTTGATAAAAAAATTATATATCACCCATTGATGTACAATGAGTTCTAAGTTGTCCTGTAACCACAAGTTATTGAACAATCTGCATAAAAATGATAGGAGAACACAAGACATCCAAATGTTTGTTTATGTACCTAAAATAATCACAAGGTTATATATAATTTTGATTGTAGACCAATTTTTTTATGAGCATAAATTTTAGATATGATGTTACAATAGTACGCAGACAGAACATCAAACCATTCGAGGGATTTAATGAAAACCCTCAGCACTTACAACTTAAGACACATTTCATCTCAATATTTACACTTTAAATCTTCTACTGATACACTTAGTTTACTTCCATGATAATATAGAAGAAACACGAAATGACTTAGACGATCAATAATCTCCTATACTTCTATTGATTTGCTCAATATGTAAATTACATCTACGTATGCATATATATATATGGAATTATGAATACAAGTGTACACAAAAGCTCGTTTTTTTTTAAAAAATTCCTTTCAATATTGAATATTTCTTTACGGAATTTTCTTTCTACATTGTCTTATTGAAAATAACAAAAGAAGTAAAGAAATATGCAGGATTTGAAGGACGCGAAAAAAAAATAATAATAAAGTTAATATATTTATGAATAAGAATTCACTTTTCAATTGTTTATAAATGATCCGTTTTTGTTTCGTTTGTAAGAGTAAATAAACAATAAAGAGAGAAAAAAATGTAATAAAAAAAAGAATTAAGTTTATGATGATTGGAAGTTTTCATTTTTGTTGTTGTTGTTATTGTGTTTTTCGTAATTAATAAAACGGAATGGAAACGTTTATTTTCTGTGAAGAAAAGGTATTTAAATAGAAATGAAAAGTTGATTTCAATTTATTTTAACTGAGTTCAATATAAATTGTTTAGTTGTTTTTAATTGTTTTGTTATTCGTTTAAAACTATGGTGCATATGTATGTGTATGTTGTAGAGAGTGAGTTTTACATTGTAGTAATTAATTTGTGTTATATGTTTGGTTGATTACATATATATGTATATAAGCAATTGAAATTTTCGCTATTATTAATTGTACTCTCGCGTTTTGTATAATCCACTTAGATTTTCTGGAGCATAATAATTGATGTATACAAAGATTTTGGTTATATAATATAAATTAATAATAATATATAACCCCTCAAATTCAGCATTGAAGGATACTTTTATATACGAGTCCTAATAATTTGAAGAAGGTTGTTTAGGATTTGAACTCTAAAGCTTTATATTGAGAAGAAAAGTAATTATAATTTGAATCAGAGTAAAAATAAATGTCTTTCGAATAGAACAACTGTTTTTTTTCCGTATCCTTTGAACAATTGTAAAAGTAGAGGTAGTTATAAACATTTTGCGACTTTATCGCTTCTAAATGGGCTAAATTGTGTGTAGTTTATGTTAGAATAGTGTCATTGATGTAAGACATAAATCACAGTGTTCACTGTATTTTTGTGTTCCTAATTGATATCCAATGTCGGACTCTAAATGAATTCTAGTGATGAATGAAGCAAAAGCTAAAAAACACACACTACAATATACTACTTGATATTCGTCGACTGCTAGACAGTACGATGTTGATTTATTGTCTAGTGGGTGGTTAGTGCAAAATATTCTTTATAAGTCATTTATTACTATTTCAAATATAATGACAATAAATTATTTCCAAATACTTACAAACTACGAAACAGAGTTTAAAAAATTGTAGAGACAAAAACAGGAAATCTCTAAATGTGAAAAACAATAAGCTTAAGTGACTTGTACTTCAGTTCAGTTCATTTTTTTTGTTAAACATAAGTTTTTTCAAATTATCAAAATTTGGATTTAAAGTGCTTAGTTTTCAACTTATAGATGGCAAATTGAAGCCCCCTACTTATTGACTCAGGTCCAGGCAGTTTGTTACTATTATTAGCCTTTAGATAAAACGCGGCTTACATACTTTTACGTATATCTTTATTAAATGGTAAATAAAAATTGAAGAGTGCTGCTCAGTAATGCGAATCAACGATCCAATAAGGGAGTGAATTTAGGATCTCTTATTCTCATTCTAACCAATAACAATGGGAACTTTGAGTATGATCATGATTTATGTTTTTACGTTATTCAATATAAGTGTTTCTAAATACCAAAACAAACCAAAGTTTTCTTTCACTTCCTTTCAGAAACCATAAACTCATTTCTTTCACTTATCAAAAACATTTATAATATATAATGAAAATTACTCAATTTTTAACTGTTATTTTTCTAGTTATTTAAAATAAATCAGTTTGTAACAAAAATTGACCAGTAGGCATTCCTTTACTAAAACACTACTCGGAAACAGTCTTCAAATAGCTCAATAATGTATCGTAAATTGTTAACAAATGAATATCTTGATTGATTTTCTGAAGTTTATCTGACAAAAGTCATTCAAAATATACGTGTGTTTCATCCCCACCTTAAAAAATCTACTTTATAAACAATCTAATCTTATAAAACGTTTTTCTTTTTAATCTGAAAAACAAATAATCATTATTTAATTAAACATTCGGAAATTGCAATGACGATAATTTAGAGGCTGATAATGAATTCATATCTAGTATTTGTTAAAAATTCATAGAAAAAGCTTTTTTATTTATAGCTTCCCAGCTTTTAGTCTTCAAGTTATTTGTAGTCTTATCATGCATACTATAATAGTTGAATAGTACATTCAATCTGAAATAACAAAATGATATTTGATTATGTTGTTTAAATACAGTAATTATTTTAATTCGAAGTCATAGCATATGCTTTAAATATATTTTATTGTCAAAAAAATAAGTCATGTTTTGCTTATATAACTTAAAATAAAAGTTATATTCCTTTTTTACTTACTACACATGTGTTTATTTATATAATTTTTGTGAGATTAATATTTTTTTGATAATTTGCTGAGAAATTAATCACTTACAAACTACAATGTATGTCTTAGTGTAAAATATGGATTATTTCTTCTGATCAATCATAAAAAAAATTTGCAGATTACTAACGTTACCTCAATTTATATAAAAATGGTGGTCTGAACTTCTTTTTTTTTATCAGCGAATAATAAAAATTACACAAGCAAGTTGCCATATGGGCTCAGAAGGTAAGTTCGAGTCCCAGAGTGAACATTAACTCTAAGATGCAGGCACATCCAACTGACGAGTCCGAAATAGGACGAAACACGCATCGTAGATCCCACTGCTAGCTCACAATTTATCTTTGCGTATAATAAAATCTATTTGTTTATTTTAAAACTCTATGTTTAAAATAGTTTATCCATTTAGTTAATTTTTAGATGTTTAGAATGAAAGTCTGACAAATCATTTATAGATAATATTCAATAATCCTTTGTAGATTTTCTTGTTATTCCATTGTATGAAAAATTAATTTCTCCACAAGGTAATTAACTTTTGTCAATAGTTAATTTTTGCTAATTATATAATTTATAAACCAATTTATTGACGTTTTAACCAAGTTTACTTGAAAAATGATGTTTAAATAATTTAAAATAATTTACTTTTTAATGTTCACCTTTTTAGAAATACAATTGCATTTGGAGCATTATCACATAATTATTAGGTGAATCATTGTTTTTTCATACAATATCTATACTTTTGTTTAAATGCTTAAGTGATGAGGTTAAATTTTATAAATGTCATAAAGTCTGTAACTTACTGGTCAGTACTACCGATCTTGTTATGGTTAAACGAAAAATGTCTTTTGAAATTTTGTTTTGGTGAGTTTTTGATATATATTATTGAATGGTTTGTATTATTATCTTGCACATTGGTTTGTTTGACCGAAAGAAACTATGTTCTTGAGCTATTGTAAATTAAACCTCTGGATATAATACAGTTAGTTTAGCTATTCATTTGACACATATTCATCTACTTTTTTATTAACCACAGATGTATAACTATAACACATTCCTCATCTCAATTTTCGAGGGTTGAACTTTTACCGGAAGATTCATTTGTTGACTTAGAATATGTTGATGATATAGTTCTATTTGGTGAAAACGCTGACAAAATGCAGAGTCTTCTGACCACTCTGAGCAACAGTGCAAGCATGTGCAGGATGCGATTCTCACCCTCAAAATGCAAAACGTTGCTTCATGATTGGGTTGCTGCGACACCCAAACTAATAATAGGGAGTGAAGTAGTTGAGCGTGGGAGTCTCATCAGCCCTTGTGATCTAGTGTGTAACGAAATCTCAGCACAGATAAAGAAGACTCGACTAGCTTTTACCAAATTGTGTCACTTATGGCGTAGGCGAGATATCCGTATACCAACCAAAGGACGGGTTTACTGCGCAGCAGTTCGTTCTGTCCTTCTTTATGGCAGTAAAACATGGCCGGTAAGAGTAAAGGACATTGGTAGGTTACTAGTATTTGATCATAGGTGTCTTCGAGGCATCGTTCGTATATCCTGGGACTATCGAGTAACTAATGTAGTTGTTAGGAAACGGGTACTAGGTAAGGATGGCAAATCAATTGATGACGTAGTGAAACTTCATCGGTTGAGATGACTGGGACATGTGTTACGTATGCCCAACCACTGACTGCCCCGACGTGCGATGTTTTATGGTGTAGGAGTAGGTCGGAAGAAAGCTAGGGGCGGCAAAACCAAGACATGGCAGAAATCCATGAAGTCATTGACAAGTGGACTGAGCCATTTTGGTAGGTGCAGTTTAACTGGTTGGGATCCGCGAGACGAAAGCAACCGATGGTTAGAGACCTTGGATGACATGGTTCAAAATCGTTTGCCATGGAACGGGTGCATCCACTTTTTGTGTTCTCCCAAATTCTAGTTTTCTGAACTCTTTATGTCCCTTATTTCGCTGTATTATACTCCTTGAGTAACATCTTCAAATCCTAATTTTTACGATCACTGCTTATACTTTTACTGCCTCTACTACTACGGTATTTGAATCGACAACTGCTTCTCTGTGGTAATGTCATATAGCAACTCGAACTGATGTATGTACGTACGATACTCTACGTTGTTACTGACTAACTGACTGTATAACTAAATATGACAACGTGAATTGCAATAGATATATTATTTTTATTTCTAACATATCAAATGTTGTTCAGTAGTTATCAGTTTCTTATTGTGTTTAAAAAATGTTATACCAAAATTTCAACAGTTCACAAGTTAGCGTACAATTTATTGTAAGTTTACTTTAATAAGATTTTCCTTCATTCTTTCGATGTCAATATTAAATACTTGATAAACATATAAAAGTAATATGTTTATTATTTTAATATAAATATCTATAGAAGGTATGTTCTGTTATCTCTTAAATATCTATATTGTAGTAGATAGAGTCTTCAAAATGCACTTGATCAAATAGGAGTCCTTTTTCTTTTTCCGGTAAAATTTCATTCTTTAGTTAATTTACTTTTTATGGTGATATTTTATATTTTACCGTAATTTACACCTGACCTGTTTTTTTTCTTCTTTTAAACAACAATATGATCAATCGCACTATTTTTCTTCAATGAGAAAAATAAAACATGAACTTTATATATTTTTTTTAATAAAAAAATTGGAGTTTATTTTTTGTTTTAATGATAGACACAATGGATTTTATAATTTGGAGGAAAATGTTTATATATATACCTATTGTATGTAGATATTTGGTTAAGTTTTGAATGTCTGTATACTGAGTGTAAATGAATTCAAGAAGAAACTTAGTTAATTGATCAAATTATACCTATTCAATTTACATTTAACCTTAGCTTGTATTTTAGATTGTATCATGAGTTTATTGACCTTATTTTTTAGTTTCTATTTCGTCCATTTTTTAAGATGCTCCTCTCTCCAGTCAGTATTGATCATTTCTTTTTTTAAATTTAAGGTGTATTGTATTAAAGGACCTTTATGGTCAGAAAACCATAAATCCACAACTAATCAATAGTCTTCTACATTATAGTGCTATACAGTGAAAATTGTGAGTTGCATATGAAAGAAGTGATGATGTATTACTTTAAGAACATATAGATACTTTATATAGGTAAAATATTCCTAGAAGTTGATCACCTATTAAACTACTTGTTATCATACAGAATCTTGACTTAGAATATAATAATAACATCAGTCTATTTAAAAACAATAAGAAATTCTATTTGACTAGAGTTACAGACTACACTATCTTCCGAATCTTATTTCTGACATATCGTGTCATTTTACTAATGCGTTTCACTCGTATCATTGTAAGTGAAGAAGCAGTCCACGTTGCTTACTTTTATCTTTATTTTATTTGGAACGATTCACTTTGTTAATGATAATGGACTTATCTTTTGGTTCGTACGGAGTGGAATGTACTAGTTGCATTGGTTTATGAGCAACACCAAAACCAAAGGGCTCAAAACTAGTGTCCTGCTTGAATATCTGAGCTATCTGCTCTTACCATCTAGATATTTCAACAAGTTATATTTTTTGTTTGTTTCGACACATTATTTTGTCTATTAATCTCATAACCCATTCAGTTGCATATATGAAACGTTTAAGATATATCGCTTTACTAAGTACAAAAGAGAACAATGAGAGACATCGTGGTGTCTGGCAATATGCATAAAATCATTATACAGATGTTGATTTCTGATCTGCTGGCTTCCCCCAATAGGCAAAGTGGACTTTCTTCAATTCCTATCAAGTATAAACATGTATCGTAACTAAGGTGTAAGCAGAATTCAAGAATCGTCGTTAAGTGATTTACATGATTGTTTATTGGCATTACAAGGTTTCAATACGTATCGTCAGGATCGATCAGGCGATCGGAAAAGATTGTGGCGGTATTGTAGACACATTTGTATATGTGAAGTGCTTTCGATCTGCTTTTGCATGTTTAGGGTTTTCGAAAGACTTTATCGACTTTTTAACTTGAAGATGCTGTTCAAAATACGTGAACAAGTGCAATTATATCTACGTTACCAACATTTAAGTGACTTCGGACTGCACTCTCTGTTTTCTTCAATGAATTCACTAAATGTGCTGATACTGCCTTCAGGGGTTTACTTTCAATTACATGTGGCGACTTTAATTCATGCGATTGTAGTTTTCTTTCATCACTTGGTCACCAAAATGTAGTCGATTTCTCCACTCGTACGGTTGTATATTTAGGCTATTTTCGTGTATGATGCGGGAATATACGTGACTTGTAAACATGCTCTATTATCTAGTTCTGATCATCGTGCTATTCTTGCTCTACCTATAGTATATGGCATGCTTGGGAAGTACAACCTCACGTCAGTTAAATACAGGAAAATACTCAAGATCTGAAAGATTTGTTTTGTTCGGAAAACTGTGGTTAATTCATAAATGACTTAGTGAAAAACATTGTTTAGCTTGTCACTTGTTGTCTTAAATTCTGGTTAGAAATGTATTGTGCCAGTGAGACAATTTTTTAAGTTTTAATTGACTTATGTTCCAAAACTAAGCATATTGATCCACATCAGTTTGCTTACAGATGTAAAAGAAGTACCGTAGATGCTGCTGTTGTTCTACATCATAATATATTGTTCAGTTTGGAAAAGGGTAAAAAGTATGTTCGATGCTTACTTCTATATTATACTTCTGTCTTTGACTCTATTCCAAGACCACTACTGCCTAAGAAGTTTGTCAGCGTTAACACTGATAGCTGGATAGCCAAGTGACTGTGTTCCTATCTCTCTGGAAGTGTAGGGCACACTGTGTTCAACTCTACATAACAAAAACTATCCAAAAAACAAACGGTTAATTATGTTCAATTCAGTAAATCATACAAACCAACAAATGGATTTATAATGAATTGACCTGAAAATGAATATGGTTTATTGTTACATAATTTTATGTACTAATCAAAAAGAAATTCATTATCAATAGTAAGAGCTCTATTATTTATTAGAAGGAACGGAATTGTTGAACTTCAAATAAGACATATGGAAATTAACTAGCAATAAAATGAACGGACATTAATTAACTGTTTAAATTACATAAAACTAAATCTGAACTTTCAATTGTTTTTATTTTCAAATCAATAAGTTATTTCTCTTAGGAATTTCAGTCTTTTGACATTATTGTTGATAAATATAAGTATTATCAATCTATGGCTACGTTTAGAAAATATTTGATTACAATCTCTATATATCCATAGACGATATATAAAATAGTATAGTGTAGTAATATCTCAAAAGTTGTCCAGATCGTCAGTAGTTGTTTATCTCAATATACATTTTTAACAGTGTTACGGGTTTCCGGTTTAATAATATCGTAACTGATACTTTTAATATGTATCTTAATTGTAGATGCCAATTATTAGGTAGCGATAATGATTACCAAATGTTAATCGTCTATTATAAGTAATGAGTCCAATTGTCGTTTAACATGATTAATAAATAGTGACTATTTGTAGTTCAATATCCTCTTCCTTTTGAGTATTAAATTTGTGTACTACACAGTTATACTTTGTTTAGCAATTCAATTAATCATACAATTAGATCTGAAGGAACATGAACCTAATTACTTAGTAGTTAGCCATGCATGCTAAGCAATCATCTAGCAATACTATATTTGAGTAATGATTAATTTTCTCCTTGGTTATTTGTTCAAGTTTCAAGTCATCATATCGTGAATCATTCATTTTACCATCTCAACCCATGGTCGGTAGAATTTGACCGATTTCAGACAATATGATGCTGACTAGTTCCATGTGATTAGCTAATAAAAACATCTCTGTCTTACGAGAGGTCAGTTGATCTGGAATTCTCAGACATGGTGTCTTTCTTTATCAAGCCGGACTGAAAATATCAGTTCCTTCATGATTCTATATACACTTTTCTGATAAATCCTAAACAGCGTAAAACTTTAATCAATTCACTTTAATGAAACGATGCTATTAAGCTAACATAAAATCTGATTATCTGATTATTATGTTAAGTTTTAGAATCGCTATGATCTTGAAATAAAAAAAACTCATGGATAACTTGTTGACAATTTTAAACTCACTTTTAAAAAGTTCACTTTTTTTCTGAATAGCTAGTGTTACCAACTTATTTATACCCATTTATTTAATTAATAGAATTCTTATTCAACTGAATCACAAAACATATTTCATAGGAAGCATGCTGTGCGTTTTATTTAAATCGTCTACACTTGTCCAGAAATCACTTCAAACAATATTTAACAATAGATGATCACGATAAATAATAACACTTTTTACACAGTATTGATTTATTTTATAGTGACTACCGACTTTATTATAAACTACTGATTAATATATATATTCAATTATTTTGCTTTCATTATTCTACCGATCGACTGTACGATTAATATTGATATATTGGAAAATTAATAATATTTAATATTAGTTATTGTAATCTAATTTTTCACTGATTTGTGTAAGATTCCATTGGTCTTATTTATGTTTAAATAGTTTTTATTGATAACTAGAATATTATTTCAATTAGTTCATATAATAATATTGTTTTATAATAATAATTTGACCATAGTAGTGTTGTATACTTTGTCTTCTCTCTTTCTGTCTAATGAGGAATTACATGATAAAGTTAATTCTATAATTTCGAGTAGTATGTCTTATGTACACTCTGTAGTATACACATATACATACGCGCACCTTTGACAATTATTACACTGTAATATTCTTTCCTAGTTTGTTCACTGATTTGTTTGATTTTGTAAAAATTATAAATGAAATACAAATTAATTATTGGAATTATTAGATTACACTGATTGTTTATAGATTTAAGAAAAATATAAAATCGATTGACGCAGTTTCATGACATAGAAATATTTTGTTTTGGTAACTGTGTATTAGTATTATATACGTTTTTGTTTTTACTTAATCACTGTAGATTGTATTTTAAGATAAGGTTGGAATTACTCATTATTTGACGATAAATTTAGGATATGAAATCTATACTACTTCATGTTTATTACTAATTTCTTAACTTATTAATGTTTCAAGGTATCCGTAAATAAACCTAATAGACAATGTAGATTGAATTCCATTCAGTTTATTTTTGAGTAATTCTTTAGGAGAACTTTCGTAATAATTGTCGAATGAAGTTAATATTTTTTAAGGATTTTTATCGGTAACTGTTATTCTACTTTATTATGAATGCAAACTGTTTATTCAGCTAATTAGTTTTCCTGTGAAGAATATATAATTACAAAAAAATGTTGGAATGTAAATCGTATTTAGTTGGCAAAAATAGAGTAGAGTTTAATTATTTCTATCTATTCTGATTTACAGATACTTCAAATATTTATACATTAATGTCAGCCATAGTTAATAAACATATTCCTGATCTTGAAACCAGAGTTTATAGAAGAATTAGTTGGAAACAGTTCATTAAGTTTAGTAGTACCCATTGCATCTCACAACACATTTTATAAGGTTTAGTAAATGTGTCTAAATAAGAATATTTTTATGAAACGTGTTTGATTATTTGTTATGAAGTCGTGACACAAGAACACTGTTATCAAATTCGTCATAAAGACATTAGTCCTCTAATAAGATTATCTTCAAACTTTAGGATGAGGTAGATTTTATTCGATTATTTTCTTTTTGTAAATCTAGAACTACTTATACGTTTTTAACCATATTATATCGCTATGATGTTTAAGCAAAACATTTGAATACTAAATAGATATTCTTTAACTGATTCTTTTATATATCGTAGTAATTTCACTAACTTTAAAACTGGTACTAATTATTAGATCGTTGTCAAAATAAATGTAAACACTGTACAAGCTTTAGCGCATATTTTCCTGAAACTTGTTCACATTAGTTTACTATTCACAGCTTTGCTACCGGCAAGAAAACATGCTTGTAACCGGATCGAAGGAGGTATACACTGAATTTGTGTTGTAAACACTGTTACATCATGTTTTACCACCTCACTATATTTCCTGTCGATTCAGATCTTTTTGTCGATTCAAGAATTGTGTACACGGGTATTAAATCATTTGTTGTCAATTGAAAAAAAACGTTTTCAGGTTTTCGTAAAGATGGGTGAAGTGCGAAACTATAGTAGAATGAATAATAATTACAGTAACATTTATATCGATTCATAATGTACAATAAATGTTTCGTAGTGGGATTTATCTGGTTAACCAAGACTTGTCAACAATTATTTTCAGGAATCAGAGTGAATCAACAGTTTACTTCTGTTTCTGAAGAATAAACGTAATGTTTGCATATTTGTACCATAGCTTGAAAAAGAAATAGTTGATTATATTCGTTGATTTGATAAAATAGGTTTCTTTACATGTTATAGTTAACAGCGGGTATTTTAAATAAATTTACCAAATTCACATTCTTTTGTAGCTATTAGTTAATCATGCTGTCATGTTGTTCACTTGAGATAATAGATAACGTATCAAATATTATGTATTGAAGAAACTTAAAATGGATATTTAATTCAATACTTGAACATCGTTAGTATCGAAACTTATCAATAATAATAATAATAGTTTTTAGATAGACCATTTTTGATGTGTGTTACATATGTTGACAGATATAAGCAGTATGTAACACCAATCGAAAGTGGAATACCTGGCAGCAGAAGGTTGAGAAGATATTTCCAACTATTATTGTTGATTTGAGGTATCAATGTCAGCTGATTGTAATGAGTTGCCTAGTTTTAAGTCCAGTGGTTACCTTTTGTTCATAGGTTTTGAAAGTGTTTGTGGCAGAAGCATACATCATGTTTCACTTTGAAATTATGCAGTGATTTTTAGTGCAACACACTTTAGGTACGTGACAAAATTGCAAGTTATAAGTGCTCATGGGCAAATAATAGTACAATGAAACTTTCAGATTGATAAACAACAGTCTCGTATAAATCAATTTCTAAATCCAGTGATAAGCTTCTACACTGTTTGTTGTCGTAATAAGATTGTCTATTATTTTGTTCAAATAATTATCATTTTCACATAGTAATCGTTCATTTCCGACTGTAGTTTTTCAAGATAAAAATCAATTCTAAAAATTGACCTATATTGTTATCAGATAATATAGCATCCTACTTGCTTCAGTTGTCACTGAAAACTTTCTGATAATTGTATGAACAGTAACTTTTAGTTCGTATGTTGAAAACAATGGTTTCATTGATTTACATAAGGTCATGTATAATGTTTTATTTTTTATCAAACATTGATTTCTTGAATATCACATGTTTCATTCTACATCGTTTGTGTAGCTATTGTTAATCGAAATACACTGACTGATTATTCATTTTAAATGTCCTACATTTGACACTGTGTTGTTTGTTCTGTGGTTTCCCTCACTGTTTTATGTAGAATACAGATAATTGTCTCCCTTTAGAGCCATTCTATTGCAGACGGTAAACTTTGCATGATTTTAGTGGTTTAAAAACAATTATTTCAACCAATTCACGATTGTTTGAAGTTAGACATTAACACCGTTGGATGCCGGCTCAATAGTCTAATGGTTAGGCACTCTGCGCGAGACTGGTAGGTCCTGGGTTCGAATATCACGGTGAGCGAGATCGTGGATGCACACCGCTGAGAAGTCCCATACTAGGACGAAACGGCCGTCCAGTGTTTGAAGGTTTTCCGTGGTGATCTAGCTTCAATTGACTCTTGATCCCAACAATTGAAATTACTAAAATCTTTACAAAACCCCCTTCTGATATTAATCAACATATGCTCACTAGTGACTGGCTTTAAGATGTATATCATGGAGTTCTAGTGAGAACCAGTGACCAATGGAGTTCAACCGGGTCAGTTGTGAAATAGTAACTCACTGATGATAATGGTCAATGTGTCGCTTAATTTCGTGGATTAGTTGAAGTTAGACAATAACACCGTTGGATGCCGGCTCAGTGGTCTAGCGGTTAAGTGGTCGCGCGCGAAACTGATAGGTCCTGGATTCGAATACTGCGAGGGAGGATTGTGGATGCGCACTGTTTAGGAGTCCCACAATAGGTCGAAAAGGCCGTCCAGTACTTGAAGGTTTTCCAAGGTGGTCTAGCTTCAATTGCCTCATGATTTCAACAATTGGAATTCGGGAAAAATCTGTACATATATATATATATATATATATATATATATATATATATATATATATGTTTCTATGGCTTTAAATATTATTCCGTGTAAAATAATCGTATTACATTATACATAAAATACTGATCAAATTGTTACTTTTCTTTAAATTATTGTTTATTACTTGATTCTTAAAAACGAATGAAGATAAAATCGTTAAACAAAAATACACTGTGAGTTATAATTGATTAAATACTGAGATATGAGTCCTTTAACATAAAGCGAAAACTCATTTTAGTATACTCTACTAGTTCTGAGGTCGTTAATTCATCACGTTTTGGATAAGGTTACATAACGTCTGAATGAAAAGTAAGTGAAGCTTTAGCCCAAACATGATGAAACTTGAGGATTGAAAACTAAAAATATCTGAAGTGCTTTTTTCATATCAATTGTCTACATTTTCAATAGCTAAAATATGTAAATAAATGTAAACAGATTATGAAAGTTACCAGCCGTAATAAGAATTTATTCGTAGTCTTCAATAGAACAATTTTAAGATAATCTTTTATTATCATTCTTATAAATGATTGTGGATAGTAGCATGTTTTTGAGCGAACAATTATTTTCAATTGTTGTAAGTCCGTAATTGTCGTCACATTTTACATAGGTAAAGATAAGGCATACATTGATGAATTTGACGACGTTATATGTTAAAAATGATGAACGTTTGCATCTGTTATGACGTAGATAGTTGAAATTTGTGTTATTTGTAAATCGAGGATATTTAACTAAGGTCAGAATGAGTCAAAGTGAAGTGTCTCAGCCGCAGCATCGAATTATTATATACTGAGGACAGTGTAGCAAAAAAATAAAACGAATAACACATTACGAAATAACGGCTATTCAGATAATTTCTTCAGAAAATTACTATCAGGAGGTAAATATAAAACAAACTCTGGCATGATCAGCAAGAAAACCCATTATCTAAAACTCGATTTAAAAGCGTATATAGCGGGTGACATTGTAATGCGTCAACCCAAAATATCTGTCGAAAGGACACTTCAATCCACTAACTCACATGTAGTCTTCTCAACCAAACCAGTACGTACAGAACAAACGAAGGATAGGTTAACCATAACGGGCATTTTCAAGCCTGTATGCCATCTCAACTGTTCCTGTGAAGCTAGTTTTATAGACTGTACTCAGAAGGGTTTATCCTTAGATGCTTCTGAACATGTACCACATTCGTTGAGAAAAAGAGTCACTAGATTTGTTAACATTACCATTCTTTCTCATTTGATAGATAGTGAACATCATATCAAAATAGATAAAACTTTCTCTTGTTTATACCGAATTCGAAACAAATTAGTTCACGGAGCTAGATTACGGCCCCTCCATATGGCTGAACCTATCTGAATGGAATCATAGCAACAATCCTACAACCAATTTCGATAATGCTTAATTTTTGTTAAGCCCTTTTACTAACTTGCTTAGCAGACAATATTATCGGAACAGAGACAATTCGCATATTTCTTTGTACCGTTATGATCACTAGATCACATGACAAACTCTAGCTAAAATGTTGATTGCTTAAATATAACTCGATAATTCATCCGCCCCCCTATGTATGTGATCTGCTCTGTCTGCTAATATATTGTAGTTGCCGTTTCTCGTCCCATTTTGATTTTAATCATCGTTGAGATTTATATATTAACAGTTAACGAGGTGATCGACCAACGAAGCAGAGCCACTACAGACTACAGAAAACTTAACTTACGTATCCAGAAGAGATTTATCCAGCCTGTATTTTTACCTTTGTCCACAATTGGATCACCAGATACGTAGACTGGATATTATAAATCTCCCCCCTTCAATCCCTTTTGTATTTATTTTTTTCTTAATCTACAGATTCATCTTTCTTAATTTACATGACTTCATCTTTATCATAGTTACCTTGATAGCACCTCACTTATTACATATTATATTCACCCAATGTCACTATTATTACCGTCATGTTCATCATTATTAATACCATTATCACTACCACAACTTACGAGGCGAAATTCTCCTACCGTACGTTTTATTCACATTATTTGTTGTATCACGATTAATTATAACTCGACATTGACCTTCATAAAATATCCTCCCCGAATTACAAATAACACAAATTTGAAGTATTCACGTCGTAATAGATGCAAACATTCACCATTTTTAGCATATAATGTTGTCAAATTCATTAATGTATGCCTTATCTTTACCTATGTATAATGTCACGATAATTACGAACTAACAACAATAGAGTCCGATGATGAAGTTATTGAAAATAATTGTTCACTCAAATATCCACTGTTTTTTAATACTCCATGAGGATTTTTAAACTGCTAAATGAATTTTTTCGATCGCCTGACATTCTGTGACTTTGTTCTTAAATATTTCACAGAAAATGAATATAAATTTCATAACAAAGTTTTTAATGATCGTATACCAGAAAAACCCTTTTAGTCTCATAAGAAGATATATGAAACTAAATATCCTGATTTCAAACATGAAGAATAAAAGTAACTTCAATTAAAAGATGATTCTAACTATTCTACGTTTTCTATGATTAACATTGTACTTCAACTGTAGCAGTTTTCTAAATCTCAAATCGCTTACTGCGTTTTTGTCAATAATTGAAAGAATAGACCTCGGAATTCTGAGTATTAAAATATATTAACAATAATCCATATTTCGACTGATTTTCATATCCTTACGTCAAGTAATTTCAGCTAGATTACCTATTCATTTAGTTCATGATTTGGAAAAATTACCAAAATTCACCAGTAATTTCAATTGATATATTCACTAATCATTACATCAATTTAATGATGAAAATACAGTTTATTAGATTTTCATGATTTATAATTATTCTGGTTAATGAAGATGTTTTTTTTTAATATGCTATAGGTTTCCTACTGAATAATAAAAGGCTGATTGATATTCCCCAAAAACATTTACTATAATCACACATTACTATAAATACAAGCGGCATTCACATCATAAGAATTTCAAGTGTTTAATCCCTGTTACAGATAATTTGCATGCCTTCAACGTAAAAACAGATTGTGGCAGCCAATGTGTGGTATAAGCAAGAATAATAAACTTACAATAGGTTCACAAAATACGTTATTTTATTCTATAGGCGCAAATTATATATATATAGACAGAAACTCCGATTTTCTGTGAAAATCATTATTATACGTCAAATGTGATGTGAGTTGAGTTAGAAAGTAAACTATTATCATTTAATACGTCATTCATATCAACTAACCATTTGTTTTCATTATGATATAATTTCTCATTAATTACTATATGTTCATTAAGAGACGTTTAGTTGTTAGTTATAAAATACCAAAGGTTTTTTTGTGGATATTATAGTAATTTTTAATAATTGAGATCATGAGTCAATTGAAGCTAGACCACTATGGAAAACCTGGAAGCACTGAACGGCCGTTTGTCCTACTATGGAACTCCCCAACACAATAATTTTTTTGATTTCAGAATACAAGTATACAAAAATATATAAACCTATACACAGATTTGAGAAAATTTCAACATAAAAGTTATTTATATGCTTTAAGTTTTAAATCGATGGAACGATAACATGTGAAGCTAATTTCACAGAAGTATATAAATAAGTGAGACAGAACACAATACTCTGACTCCATTCCTCTTCCTTATTTCGTCACATTGATACCTCAACAATATAAGTCGTGTTGAAATAACACTAACTTTCTTATGATTAACGTTCTTTGATTCCACTTATATAGTAGCAAAAGAATAAAGTAAATTGAATATATTTGCAAATATCTTCTTTAATATCAGTTCAATTTTGATAAAAAAAATGTACCTATCAAATCGTGTTTTTGATTATTTAGATTGACCAGTAGAACCCAAGTTCTCTTAGGTTTACTCAAATATAAATCTGTAAGAAGAAAAAGAATTTATATGTTACTATTAGTTTTAAAATATTTTCATTTTACTAATTCACATTTCACAAATTTACCAGAAAATGTTTGATGGTCACATTAAATTGAAATCATCTATAAATGAAATACGCTTGTATGATTTGATAGAAAGTTGGTTCAGTTATCAGTCTATCCATCGATAAAGAAAACTAATACGGATTAATAGATACGTTTGATGAATTTTGTGTTGTACAAATCTATTCATTTGATTATAGATGGATAACTTTATCTGTTAATAGTTAGTACTCCTCTCTTCACGTTATGTCATTGAACAGAAGAATAGTTGTTTGGAGTATAACAAATGTATTGTTTTGCATATTTTAACAATAAATCACACAATTGTTTACTGCATAAAATAAAATACTTTCGTAAGAAGAGAGAAACAGGCATTACTTTTTATTTTTACATATGATATTTCATAGTTTTGTTATTGCATGTTGACAAAAAATTGAAAAGCAGCATGACAAATATTTGTGTTTATTTATTTTTCTGCACATTTATTCATTCCTTAATGTAAACTGAGTATTCCAAGGTCATTTCCATCATCTATTACTTTGTATGTCCTAAAACTTCATATTTAAATTGCTATAAAACTTATTATGTATCTCATTGTGTAATGATCTAATTTATTACGTGTCAGAAAAACTGTACATTTCATCTTTTGTTTCTCCTTTATTTTTTATGTGTACATGAAAGTGAATTTATGAGTGATATGCTAATTTTGTCAGTGATTTAGTTGACCCAAACAAAAGATCAGTTTTTTTTGTTAATTTCTTTTGAAAGAAAATTACTGATAATAATAAATAGAACATTTTTGAAGCTTGAGTGTTGGGAAGTTCAGTGGAGATCAAATAATAGCATATTTATATTAGGAATATTGACTAAATATTATTATTCAAAAATGAAGAATATTTGAGCGAACAATTCTTTTCAATAACTTCATCGTTAGGCTCTACAGTTTTAAGTCCATAATTATAATATTTTACAAAGGCCAAAACTAAGGCATGTATTAATGAATTCGACAATGTTACGTGTTAAAAATGGTAAACGTTTGCATCTGTTACGATATATATATATATATACTTCAAAATTGTATTATTTGACTAATTAGAAAGGTCATTCAATAAAGGTCAGGATGATTTGGAGTAAAGTGTTCAGTCACCATAAGTATAATAGTATGAAAATGCAAAAAAAAATTGTGTGAATAAAATGCATAGTAGGAGAATTTAATCTTGTGAATTGAGATAATAATAATAATAAGATTGTTGTGTTAATATAATATGTAAAAAGGGGGGTGTTATCAAGGTAACTACGATCAACGAATTAGGAATGATGAATGTGAAGATTAAGATAGAGATAATCAAAATTAATGATAATAAAGTAAATAAGGTAAATAAATGAAATAAAGGAAGGGGGTAAGAGGTTTATAATATTCAGTCTAGGTATTCGGTGATCCAGTGGTAGGCCACGGTAAACATAGAGGCTGGATATATTTCTTCTGGATACATAAATTAAGTCTTTGTAAAATATTATAATTATGGACTTATAACTGTAGAGCCTGATGATGAAGTTATTGAAAACAATTGTTCGCTCAAATATTTTTCATTTTTAAATATTATCAATCATGAAAACGTGTTAGTCCAACTACCACATGGATTTTTAAAGGTTAAAATTATTTAAAAGAATTCTCAGGAGATTGTAAAAGACTTACACAAATTATCACAGATCCAATGTATAAACATGATAACAATATTTTCATAATTGAAATAAGTTAGGAACTAATATGACAACTCATTCGGAGGCAAAGTCCTTTGTTTATGCAATGAATGTAAAGAGATACATTTAAAATAAAAATCTTCACTTGGACTACATGAATTGTAGTACTAGTGAGATTCAGCATTTTCGTATTGTGGATTGTTTTGTCATATTGTTGTCGATGAACATTTATATGCTCGCTTTTAAAAAAATCTCTACAATATAATTGAACGGATCAGATTTAACATAATAACTTCAATTAATAGTAAATTTGTAATAATGTTCTTCATGACATATGAACCATTAAACACTAAATTGTAACTTGACAGTTAGTATTAATTTTGTACTACTAATGTTAAAAAAAATACTATTTCGTGTCTTGGTTTCATAAAGTAATCGAGCATGTATCTGTGCACCTTTGACATCTTACTGATTTTAATTTCCGTTATACTTATATAGATTTCACTGCCTTATTCCTCTCTTTTTTAACATCATTATATTGAAGATTACGTGTATAACATAAACATATTTCTTTTAATAATAATAATAATAACATAATTATATTCCCCTTCTTAAGTTAAAACTATGTCAACAAATAATGTAAAATAATTCACTAAGATAATTAATATAAATGAATATTTAATATTTTTCGCCACGAACTTTTAATGTTTAATTATGAACTAGAAATTTATTCAATGAATATTTTATAACAATACAAATACTGTTTTATTTGATGAGATTAGTGCATCATAATGACTAATTTGATGTGGAATAATTTCATTAATTAAACTTTTTCAGTAACTGTTAAATCATTTTGTTTAAAAAGTCACGTTCATTTAAACTTGATCTACTTTTTTTTGTTTAATAAACTAGATAGTTTATTTTTTCAATCTCAACGAATTTCCCCCCTAAACGTTAGTATATACTTATTCATATATATATAATACTTGGAAACTGTTCGAAGTACATAGATATGAACTACAATATCATGACGTTATAAATTGTTAAATTTTAGGCAATATTGATCATGTAAACATATTGATACTTATTCTGTTCCATTTTGAATTTATCTCAAAACAGGAAGTTAACCTAATCCATCAGTTCAGTTGAATTCTGTCGTACTATTAATCTTTGTGTCGTTTTTAAATAAGCAACTGGTATTCAGTTTCTGGGTTGATTTTTTAAGGGAAATTAGTAATTTGTACTTATTGCTCACATTTTCTAGTGTTTTAATTTGAGTAATATAAACAGTTTAACCATTTGATGCCAGTTGAATACTACAAACATGTGACTGAATTTAAAGTTATGAAATAAAAACAAACTAGTAAACAATGTAATCTGTATTTTTCAGTAATGACATTAAATATCTTAAGTGAAAAATAGGATTTCAATGAATTTCATCCTCATTTGATATTCATTTATTTTGAATATTTATTTATCTTAATGTAATTTTCACTACGGATAGGTAACTGCTGATAAACATTTAAAAATTTGAAAAAGGTGGATGGGCAAATTTTTCTTGATGAAGACTGATTAGCGATAGGTGACGACGATTTACTTAGGCTTCAGAATTCCTAGCAAGTGTGATATTTTCATATCATTATGCCGAATTATTTCGGTTTATATAATATTGTTAACAGATCGATATGATCGGATACTATTTTTACAGATCCGATTGCTTTCATTGTAAGATTAACCTTCTTTATAGGTAACCTTAAAATATAATTATTTCTCCTACAAATATTTAAAGCTGAACTAAATGGATGTGTTTATTTAGTTATTGAAGTTTGTTGGCAGATGTTTGGCCTACATTTGAGCTGAGGAATTACTGATCGTTGAATCATATTAACAAAACGTATAAACTATTTCTATGAGTTAATATATTATTTTCTTGCTTGTATCATCTGTTGTAATTCAATACACATTCGTTTTCATTATGTTTGATAAAGTAAGTAAACTGTGGTCATTAATAGATGATATATTTCAAAAAAAGGCTAAACAAATAATGTTACAGATCATATTAGGTCATATTTGTCCACTGTTAATTCATTTGACCTATAAATATTCTCATTCAATCATCACTTATGCTTTTAATGTTGTTTAGATATAGTTTTGTTCGTGCGTGCTATTATAACTTTGCTTCCTGATATCTAATTATTTTGAGATTTGTGTGGCTATAATTTGATTTACTAAGTAATTTCCACTTAACCACTTAAAATCAGTACAAACAACCCATTGTATATTCACAAACTCACGTGCGCTACCTTCCCATAGCAACGATAAACATAATGAATTTATTAGATTTCGCTCTATTCTCATAAACAATTGTTCGCTCTAATAAAATGATCTAACCTATTCAATAATGCCAAGACAGGTACATTGAATAATAAAACAACCAAAATGATCATTGTGGTTTTCGAAATCTGGTATGAAAACATAATAAATTAGTTGCAATTTGATTGTCTACATAGCGATAGAAAATTGTAAAGTACCATGAGAATAAATTCAATAAAAATGTACATTTATGGTTACATTTTGTCGAATAACATTTACTATGGTGTCTCATTAATTTTAACATTTTAGTGTAATATCAATCTGATAACAATGTGAAAGAAGGTTGTTGTTCTATTTTAGGCGGATTATTATCTCTCATTGTTGTTTATTCTATTTGTTTCTTGTAATGTACTTATCATTTATCCTAACCGTTAAACTTTTCAGTTACTGAACGTAGGTGCTCTATAATGTAAGATTACGGAACCAAACAAATAGATTATTATTTATAATATCTATCTTGGTTTTATGAATACATTTTATTGTTTTCTCGATTATAATTTTCCATCAGAAAAAGAACACATTAAACGATCAGTAGTAAACATCGAAATGTTTATTTAAGAAAATAAACAAATGTTTCATTTGATTGGCTTTAATACCTGTTCAACTTTAATCAATAAGGTCCCTAATATTTTTAATGTATCAAATTCAATCCCAAGTGTGTAGATTATTTTTTTAACTTTGATAGGTTGTATAAACAATTTAAGTACCTTAATGGACAGATAGACACAAAACCGGTTCACTTAAAACGATAGTACATTTTGGAGAGTTTTAAAACAAAGACGACATTATATATATATATATATATATATGCATTTACATAGTAAACAAAGTGATATCCCTTTTTAACATTCATTAAAAATGAAAATTCAGACATTTATCAACAAGTTAATAAGCAGATTTACATATCAAAAGTGTATACCAATTGAAATGTCTCTTAAAGTACTACTTGAGACATTGAAAACAGAAAAATGTTTTCATTGTTTTAAATTTTCGCTTATTTTTCAAAAAATATTTTTTAAAAATTTTCTATAAGTTGTTCTTGAAGCATCTTGATATACCTGGTCGCCAGTTAATATTTTATAGTTTTGTCTGATATATTTTCAATAAAATAATGCTTTCATTCAATCTTTTTGACGGTTTTGATGAGAAAATGTCTAATTAGTTATTTTTAATAAACTAATTTTCTCAACAAAATACAAATTTTGATTGATTTCTTAAATGTTTCTAGCTGAAATATAATGAGGGAAAGAATGAAGTTAAAACCAAAAAATCAGTACAGAACTATATTTTCCAAAACTTCATAATCTGGCTTTACGACTATGTATCTGTTTTCTGTATCTGTGAAGGATAAGCTCTGGTCGTTTCCATATGCGTCAGCTATCTCACTTGCCGTTGAAGGACATAATCAAAGCATGCTTCCAAAACGGACGAGGGTGCATATTCCAGTATGACTCGACAACGGCATGAGGAAAGAGGTTATGAGTCACATGACAAACCCACGTGTTGGTTTTAAGATTGCTCGTAAAATAAACCCATATCTAAGAAGGTGACTTCCTATCCAACGTCTTTAAACAGCTGAAGCTCTTGGTAATCATGAGATAAATCAAGAATGTTTTATACTAAATCAAACTGTCATATCCTCATCTTTACCGTACCCTTAACCTACATGTCTTTAAAAATTTACGGTATTCACATGATGTCTCGTAATTTTTCTTGATATCGTCGTATTTAATTTCTCTGAAATTTTAGATTGTTGTGATAAAAAGCACTTTATTCATCGTACTTTATTGACATAATAATCCAATATCGGATCATCAATATTCGACTTCCTTTGTAATTTGTACATCCTACAGCAGATACATAAACTTTCATAATTATTTGCATTATGCAGTCTGGTATTTAAATCGTTCTATAGCATAGTCTAATTTTTTTCATTGTTTATAAACCGTTAAAAAGTTAGCAATACGATAAAACCTACGACATTTACGACACCCAATAATGAAAATTCAATTTTTCAGACGAAAAGTTTACTCGTTCACTTAAATTACCATACGAATTACTTACAGAAATAATAGAATTTAATTTTCGTTTTCGTAAAAGGCTTAACATACTTTATGTAATTTTCTCTTAAAATATGAGATATATTAGAGTAATGGGATTTATTAACAATTTTTGATACATAAACTAACTGTTATATTTGGTAAGAATTACTTCACTGAGTTCATGTGATTCGTATAAAATAAAGATTATGGAGTGAAATGGTTTGCGAGTAAATATACGAATGTTAAACACATTAGCGCTTGCGATTTTCTAATCAAACAAATTTCTATACCCTTAAAATGGCTTAACTAAAATATTATCAATATTATTTATCTTTTAATGATTAGCTTACAAATTAGCCTTTCGTTGCACATTGTTTCGTGCATTAACAGTATTATAAACGTTTGCAATTATCTTATTACATTCAAAATCAATATGCCTTTTTGACACATGACACACATTTGCATTGAAGTTATTGTCCCACTTTATGGAACTTGTCTTTGACAATTAAATTATATCATATGATGAAATGTTAGCACACATTCTATATTTATCGTACACTATAGTACCGTAATCGTTTATTAATTAACTCAATTCATTGAAATAATTCAAGAAACAATGAAAATGAAGTTGTAGATCATAAACTATTTCGATAATTTGTACGTATCTTTTACTATTTGTGGTATGAATAAATTTTTCGCAACTGATGTCAATCATTTAAATAACTTTTTTAGTGTTTAGTTTTTCTAT
The DNA here is from genome assembly GCF_000699445.3 of Schistosoma haematobium. NCBI lineage: Eukaryota > Metazoa > Platyhelminthes > Trematoda > Strigeidida > Schistosomatidae > Schistosoma > Schistosoma haematobium. The sequence goes on from NC_067196.1 coordinate 40,256,125, forward strand.
ACAAATCAAAATATTGACATAGTGAGATGAATATTTTGTGTATCATGACGCTTTCATGATGAAACGCTTTAATCTATCAGTTAATATGGTATTATCACACTAACGTTCAAAGATTGAAACTATGTTTACCAATTATGCGATTCATAGGGAGAAAATAACTTTTTTTTCAAGTAGTTTCGTGTTTATGATCTTATGATTATTGGTTAGATACCGGTTATTTAAAAATTTATTTTTGATTCATGACCAGGGAAATATTGTTGTCGATTCATAGTATAAGAATTGAAATGCTTTGAAAATTATATAAACAACCATACTTTTTGTAATAAGATGAAAATGGTTATGCCGTTCGATAAAAGACGTTGATTGTCAATGAGCAAATCAACATTAAATTAAAATTTTGGTAATTAATTGAGATTAAACAAACAAAAATATTTGCTTTAAAGTCATATGTAGCACATTTATTAAATATTTAAATGAGATTTTCGAAATATATTCTATCGGTAATTTCCTTTGAATTTTTTTTTAAAATAGGGGTATCATTCGTATTCGAGTAATGGATGATAATAATTATGAGAAATCAGAATATTTCTATATACAACTTGGTGAACCAGTTCTTATTGACAAAGATGGTAAGATTGTATGTTTACTAACTTTTTATTAAATTACTCAGTTACTGAAATTTTGTGAGGTTTATTAAATCATAACCAGTATGTTAAACAGATTGTTTTCACTTTATACTTTATTTAATGGATTAAAATAACATAAAGATTTCATTAACCTTCAAATATCAAAATGTTAAGTTGTGATGTCGAATATTGAAAACTGACATATTTGCTTATCGATAGGTTTTAAAATTCTAGGTTTCCTTTGCAAATAGATCATGTTTGAACTTCTCTTGAAAGTTCTATAATTGACATATAATGATAATGGAATCAATTGAAAAATGTCTGGTATTACAACTTGATATTCCTTCTTATTGTGATGTTAAAGAACATTTTCAAACTTGATTTTTCAATTATTTAAGTATTACTATTTCATGTTCGTGTTGTCAATACTAGTGTTAGTTTTCCAATTTCTTTAAAATAGATTTTTATTGAACAGTAGTTGGCCGAAATTCTATTTTACAGTTAACAATTCAATTGCTAACTTTAAAAAGAACTTCAAACCTGTTTGCCAGTGATAACGGTGAAAGTGAGATTTAAACATCAGTAATCATGGTTTTTAATTAACTAACGAATACTACTGAATATATTTTAACTTTAGTGCTTAGTTAGCAGTTCATGTAGAATTCGTTTAGAAATGACATAAGAGGTTTCAATGATACCTATAACTATAAACATTTATAAATCAAAATATATTTGTTTCAAAGATCTTTCCAACTCAAGAGAATCACTTTTTCTGATTGTATTATATTCTGTTTTGTTCTTGTTTTTTTCTTGTCTATTAACTTTTTAATGACTCATTCACAAATAACAAAATCAACAAATGTACATTCGTTTGCGTTTTTTAACAGAGTTCTTTACAAAAATTAAACAGAAATTCACTTCCGTTTCCGGGTAATCAACAGACTGATGAAAAATTGAATTCAATGTTATCTCAGCATTAATCATTTATTGTAACGTTTGAATATTTATGTAAATGGTATACCAAGAATCACTATTTAATTATTTTGTAATTCTTTAATTTAAATAAGTGTTTAAATAATTGTCATCAATATTGCTTAATCATATTTGGTTTAATCAGGCAAAACTAACGAGATAATATGAGCTCTTTCATTTCGTGTTTTCTATGTAAATGCTTACAATTGAGAAACAATAGTATTAACCATTTCAAACTAATGTGCCCACGTTATACCAGATTAATGGAGATTAGTAAAAAAAGCAGTAAATATTGAAGAAATATGAAAATGTACTATTGGTTGAATAACTAAATGGTATCTAGTGTGAAACCATAAAACAATTTATTGCGCTATTGGAGTTTGTCAGCTTAGTGTGACATTCATGAATGAATTCTTTTTCGATGTATACGATGAAATGCCATCGCTGAATTAAGACAAGTTTAAACGTATTTGAGTGGTGTTTATTTTGAACGAACCATTTGTATCGATTATTCGAATCTTCCTTTTGATCTTTAGGACTGAAATTGGCCTGTCACTTTTTGGCACATTTAAATTCTGTACGGTTTGGTGTGATATTCCTTCACTTCATAAGGATTATATGCAGAGATAAATGGTGATTAGCAGTAGAATCCAGGACACGCGTTTCACCTTATTCTGGGCCTCTTAGCTAGATGTATATTGTGATAAAACAGCTATCCGGTAGCACATTCTGGTCTTCAATGCTCATCTAGCTGAAGCCAGAACATGACGTAGATTAACATTCGAACTATCACCTCGAACGTTCTAAATTAACAACAACATAAGTTTAATTTGTTTGTGTCAGTTATTTGAATCATTCCACTGACGTTAGGAATTATGATTGATTAGTCTCTAATCACATTCCATCTCTGCTCGTAATGCTTGTGACTTGATTCTGGAATTGTGATAATCTTCATAGAATGCACATATTTCAAATAGAGACTGAGATAAACCCACTCAATCATTTTTATAGAACGTTTAGTTTGAATGAAACAAAACGAAGTATTAATAGAAATTGAGATCCATTTAAAGTATTTGTATAAGACAGTTGATGTATTTACATGTAATAAATTATTGTACTCACCAGTACAACACGGAATAACCTACAAACATGACATTGTCCTCGATATCTTTATACAAAAGGATACTTACTTCAAAAAGCATATTTTCATCTCACGTCTGCGTTTACTACTTGTAAAATATCAAAATGACAGTAAGCTCATGAAAATTACGGGAAAAAATCTATTCGTGAACATAAAAACATAATCTTGTTATCTACAGAGCTTTTACTTTGTACGACTTGTGTAAGATCTGTGAATTCATATCATCAACACCCAGGTAACATTAAACCTCATATGATTAATTCTATAAGAAATCAAGTACGTAATCTAGTACATGGGAAACAAGTTTCTTTATGATATCTTTATCTCATTTAATGACATATTTGTTAATAATCGATTACCTCCACTGGTTTTAATTCTCATGTGTATCTATATCAATACCAATTGATACTAATACAATTATTACATTGAAAAGACTGCTTTTACATCACATTTCATGTAAATAAATGAAGTTATAGACGGCTAGTTGTTTAAGAATCCTTAATATATATTTCAGGAACACACATGTTGAGTGTAATTTTTATGCTGTTTTTACTGTCTTTAAAATAAACCCCTTCTCGAAATGTTTTCCGTACTATTGGATGATTAATATTATGATACATAATGCTATATTTATATATATTTGTTATTCATGAGTACGTTCGTATGACACTCGTTTTAAACTCAGAGTAATCACATCTTCATGGGCTTGTTAAATATTTATAGAGTATCACAAAATATATAATCTTTGAGTAACCACATTTTCGAAAATGGGGGAATTTCGCCAAAAGACAGGATTCCACTCGAGAGTAAGCACATTACTTAATAAAAGAAAGATCCTGTACTACTGTGAAAATTTTAGTATATACAATACTTAACTTGAAACCATATTCATAACTACGTTAAATATGTATTGATCTTAATTAATCAAATTGAATTGTTAAATTATGATGAAGATTATTACATTTCTACGATGACCATGAAATTTCTTATCTGGTTTTACTTAATCCAAACATTTTTTTGATAAAACCCATTAAAATGAAATTTTGGTTTATGTAACTATTTAGAAGTTCAAGCTATTCTTGTAGAAAATGTAAACAATATTAAATAAAGTTTTGCATTTTAATCACTTTTTAAATAAAAAAAACTTGTACCAAACCTTTTCTTACTTGTAATCAGATAATGATATTTTACTGTAATCAGTATGAACTCCTAAGATCTTCTTCAAAACTACCAGTCTTTACTAGACTTTTTATTCATTTTCCACTTTTTATATATGTCAATTAAAAAAAACAACCGTGTTATACGTTTTGATACCATTTTCAACCTATAACGTTTCTGCTATCATGTGACAATTTTATCGAATTGACATCCACTTTTCTTCAAAACAAGGTGGTATATTCATTAGTTGCTTCAATCTATGATCTTTTGAGTAGATCAATGAAAATTATATATTTTCCACTTGAGGATTATGAGAATAATTGTTTTTTCACATTATAGTTTTGGAAAATAGATGGCGACTTTTATCGATTTTATCTCATTCATCTTTGACAAGTCATTTAATCATCAATAATAAATTAGCTTTAAAAATAAAACACAAGTCATTATAATTTTGTTTTGCAATCCTATTTACAGGGCTTAAATCCGTGATTGAAAAAAAAAATGCACTCAGCAATATAATTAAAGTAGTTTGCTACATAAAAAAAATGGAACTGTTATCGGTATTTAAATGGTGAAGTGAAAATTTCTCACAATTTAAATACATCTATAATCATTAAACATTTATTATGCAAACCTTTCATTTTCTGCTAAATATTCATAGACCAGTGATTGTTAAAAGAAAAACATTAGTTATGGTGATACAACTTTCTCTGTCTACTTATGATAAACTAACAAACATCTTTAGAATTTCACATTAAATTCATTCAATTTAACAACAGTTATGTCACATAAAGTACTATGAAATCCGTTACAAAAACTTTCAGAAACTAATCGCTTTCATATCAAACGAAATAATAATGAACGCATTCCATTTATTGACTTATAAATATAATTTTAAACGATTATAATAATATAATTTATACTTAAATTTAGAAATAGCAGTTGTACGATCCATGGATAAATTCCGTCGAGCTCGTGAAAGAATCAAAGGTTAGTAGTTAAAACATTGGGCGTTTACAACAGTGCTGATTAGGTTAAGCGCTAAGTAATTACCGCTTTTTTTCTTTATACTTACTATGCCTTTTTATCTATAAATTAGTTACTAATAAAAAAAACTAATCATATTCCTTAAAAATAATCCTTTATATCACAATGATCTAACAAAAATTTTGGTGAAGTGACTAAATTAAAACGATAATTTATCTTGTGTATTTAGTTTTGTGTCTTTATAATCACATTCAATTTGTTTCATCTAACATGAGTGCATTTGGCTTTTAGTTTTTTTTCGCGCACTATTTTATTTAACCACTCAATAGTTTTTACTAACTTATTGTTAAAAACAAAACAAATCGCACTTCATTTTATTTGAATGCGTACATATTTAAATTAAACTTTATTATCAGATATTGGATTGCTTCATAGTAATCAATACAAAATACATGGTCATATCTTTCATAGTAATCTGTTTGTAAATACACTTATCAACAGATGTATATGTACCGATAAAATTATATCCTTTTCCTAGTGGTTAATTTAAAAAAAAGTATGACTGATATTTTGAAAACACCATTTCAATCATTGTACACAATATCTAACGGTTTATTGATGTGTGGATAGTTAGATGTTTGAAAACGTAATGAGAACTTTCATCATTACTAATCTTCATTTATGCAGTTTTTAAACAAGGCAAATTGAATTATTAAACCTAACATGTAAGTTCCATTTATAAAATGATGATGGAAACTAAAGATGGTAATGATAATAACTAACATATAATGTAACAAAGAACCATTCTACTTGTATGCATTAGTTTTATTAATTAAAAAAGTGGTTAATATTTCCTACCATGGGACAAATAACACAAATGACGCAACTCAACTAAACAATCTGATCAAAAATAGTTTTAATAGAATAGTGTCCCCTAAAGAAGCATCTTTCTTTTCTTAACTCCGTTGCTTATCTTCCTTTATTTTATCAGTTCCACTCATTTCTGCTCTTAAAGTCTAACGATTGAAAAAGTTTAACAATTTTGTTATGTTACTTGAATCAGTATATTAAACTTTGCTATTTTCCAAAATTTATCATTGATCTTAAACTATATTGACAGATTATCTGCCTTCCAGTTATTCGGATTAGATTTGTACTTTTTCAGATATCTTATATTTTTTTAATAATTTTGTTTCAAAAGTTTTCCATCAAGAAAAATAAATAGAAAAAAACCTGTTTATGATTAGTGGATTACAAAATAGAAAATTTTAAAAGACAGTTTACCAATATAATTTTGAGTAGACTAATTATCTTGAATAATGAATGAGGTAGTTTTAATTAGTTTCAGTCATTGGATAACAAATGAAATATATAACAATCTCAAAATCATCTTTATTATTTCGTGTTAGAGAAAACTCTGATTGGATAGTTATAAAGATTCACTTTGCACTGTCAAGAGTATGATTTTCAGAATTCGAATTTTGGAGAAATCATCGGTTTGGTTTCAGATTCTTACTACTTGTTACATACATTCGAAAACGCTTGTAATCCTTGTTTAACAAGCAATTATTGTCAGTTTATTCAATTATAATCGAATTATTGTGAAAATAAGCGTCACAGATTTTCTTGATATTGAGGCTAGTTTTGATATGATATTATTAGCTGAAGTCTCTGAATATCGCATCGAAAAGGATGAGTCTTAGGCTTCTAGTAAAAGTCAAGGCGAAATCAAGGCATACCACCACATTTTTCTATTAATCAGATAAAGCAGTGAGATTGCTTGATCTCATCATCGTTAATGCGGATTTAATAGTAAAGATTATGTGAATCATTTAACCAGAGGAAGGCTTTATGGCAAGCAGTATGGCGGTAAGCTTTTCTTGCGGTTGTATGATTCATTTATCGCTCGAATCTCATTTTTGAAATTCGGTAATAAAATGTTTACTTATAATTGAAACGTCGTTTAACAAGATTATTGTTGTATTTACTCATAAATACTTCCGTGATGTGTTATTCGCCATAATTTTTCGCAATTTAGTTCTATGGCAGTGCTTTAGGGAAGTCACGTTTATTTCAAGATTAGACTGAATGGACTATAAATTATTTACTTGTTTTGCCCTTTAACTGAACGGATGGCTAGATAATGTCATTTCACGTAATCATTAGTTACAGCACTCAACAAATTGGATGTCTCCTCGAAACTGTCAGAAAACATGAAGTCTACTAAGTGAACAACTATCTTCTGTCAACACGACATTCTTAATTCCTTTACCATTTCTTAATTGTACTAATTTTCAAAAGAATTATTCGTTCAATCTTTAACAGAGACAGCAATATTCAAAGTAATTTCTCTCCCAAATTTACTTTGACAGCAACGAGAAACGTAGTTTAAAAAGTAGAGTTAAAAAATAAAACGGAAATTTTAAAAAAATGAAGAAGCACCTGCTCACGTTCAGAAAGTTTATACAAAACAAACTACACAGAATACATTTTAAGTTACGTAAGAATCACATGTTATTTGTATAACAAAATTTTTCTATCCAAAGAATTTCTAAGTATTATACTCATGCAGTACATATGTATAAAAGCTAGTCATGAATTCGGTTGTTTCATCCAGCTAATAGGAAGATAATTTACCATACACCTTGATCAACGATAGAACAAAATCTAACTAGTTAATGAATGACGTTTCCTACTTTATAAACGTCCAACGATAGACCAGTTATCCAAATAGGAATGCAAAATTATAGTGTTTTTAAATTCAGTTTATCTTGAATTATGTCAGCCATTTTAACCATTGCTTTTAGGTCAGTGTCACATAGCTTATAAACGGAATTAGTTTAGATTAAATGCTTTATCACCATAGTAAATTATCCTTTCAAAATTTGACTGAGCTATCTATTATTTAGTTGAGTATTGAATTGTTGAGGTAAAAATATCTTTGTTTTACCTTAGTAATTCTATAACATGCCTAATGTTTCACTGATTGGTTACTTGCATCTTTTGTGTTCACGTCCATGCCACCAGCTGATACCATGAGATATAAATAACGAGTAACCTTTTGTATTGTTCAAATGGTAATCTAGAATTTAAGATGATCAAGATATGATAGTGTTACTGTTACACAATAATATGATTCTTATAAAAAATAGGGCCATCTTTCCGTAAATGATTATATTTACTATTAGACTTTTGCTTGGTGATAAATTAATTGAAAGTATAATAATTTTCATCAACCAATTGATCGAAACCAAGTGAAATTAAAATCAAATCGCATAGGGTTACTTACAGTCTAAGTTATAAAATTGTGCTATTGAACTTATTTCCTTCAAACATTTATTTTGTTTTGTTCTCATGGTTTGTCATATGAAACGCAAGTTGTCTTACGTTATCCACTGACTGAACTTTTTCATAATGAAAACAAAATTTTGGACGTCTTTCTTCAAATAGCACAGATTACAAAACATACAAAGCTTCTTCAATCTAAAGAGTTGTTTTTCTAATACCAAGGGATTTATACTTATTTCCATACCTACATACATAGGAAATAGAGTTTCTGGAAATTTCATTCGCAGAAAAGTTCTCCTTACAAAATCATTCTATGGAATGTTTATTGCCTCTCAAACTTTCTTACATCGTACATTGATTTGAATGTTAATTTTAATTATTTAATTTCGATTGCCTTCTATAGTACTGGAAATCTGACTTGGGATTCCTGAATTTCCTTTCACTTACTAGGGCTTTTCTCGAAAATAAATGACAGTTCATAATGTAACTAAAATACAAGAAGTTATTGGACTTTTGTTGTTATTAGCAACCATATTATGGTAACCAGTGATTCAGTATTTCCTACTTAGGAAAAAATTTTTTCAGATTTCAACGTACGATTTATTTCCCTACTAATCTTGTTCGGTACTTTTCCATAAGTCAATCTGCCTTAGTACTACACCCATGAATATAAAAAATGATGGGTTTTGAATGTTTTTATTTCATTTATCAGGTTGTATCATGTCCAAATCTTTCGTAATCTCATCGTACGACATACATAAACTGTTCATTCGTGAACTGACAAAAACATAAACGTATCACGTTTCCGCTGGATTTTAATATTTATTCCGTACACTTCCTGTAATTCTCCTTCATTATAAGTACTGGTTATTAAAACATGAATGCCCAAAAAATGTAGACGTTATCTTGGAACAGACAATTATTGTTGGTGAACATATATCAATCATTTATATGGTTTATTTTATTTTACTATTTTCCGGAAGATTACATAGAAGAAAATATATCACTTCAATCTCCCCCTAAACAACATCATCATGAATAACTAGATTATTTTGAATATCACCGATTATTTCAGTTGGTAATAATATCTTATGCTATCTTAAGGTATAATTGATTAAGCAACTAACTCACTCAATATTTAATAAGTTCATTCACGCTTCGCTTTCTTCCATCTTACCGGTTAGCCTCATGAACTCTACAATCTTATCCATCACTGTAAATATAAATCTAATGAAAACTGAATCTTTGAAAAATACGTGATTGTTCCAGCTAGTAGGACTATTGAATATTCATAAATATTGTCATTCTGAGGACTAACTAAGCTTATGGTTTCTTACTAATAGCTTCCCAGCGTTTCTTAAAGATCTAATAAATATTTCAAATTTACTCTAAACTTCCACACTTCTATGATGATTCTGATTGTGAAACATAATTTATTAAAAGGTTTTATTACCGGGTTTTTGTGCGAAACTAAAATGAAACTTACTCTCATGTTAAGATGTTTTAAATAATATTATCATTCTATCACTTACTTAGTTCACCTGACTTTTATTTAACCTTGGAAAAATATGAAAAATTTAACATTTTATTTTACACAGGAAGTGATTTGATACGGAGAATACAGTCAAGAGTCAAAATTAAATCTACCGTAGAGACTGACATCACTATAAGTGAACAAAATATTATGTATTCCTAAGAGACGAATCACAAAAAACACTAGATTAGCAAATGTTATCACTGATTAGCAACAATGCGAATGACGTAATAGGTAGAAACTGTTACATACCATTTTGGAGTATTTATTGATCGTTGTCGATTTTTCTACATATATACGCTACTGTACGAAATATCTGTAGGATGTCCTGTGATTATTAAACATGGGTATTTAAACAAAATTGGTGCTACGAATGTATTTGAATACTCTCCTATAAAAATCAATAATTTCTCTTAGTCTTCTTTAAATATTATTCTTTTAACAAATGCTGTTCTTATAAAACTAAAATGATCATTTCATCTCTTTGAAAATGTTGTTTAATTAGCCTAGTCAGAGTTATTTATGTACTTCTGGAAACCTCTTTTACTTTTTCGAAATGAGATGTTTTAACTAAACGCATGAGTTGGCCTTTATTTGCAACCTCTTTGGATATATAAAACTATGCTGTTTCAGTGACTCATAATTATGTGACCTTTCAAAGTCATATAAGTGGGACTTTATTCTGCGATCACACTCGATGTGAATACATCACCATAAAGTTCAGTTGAAAATTTACAATAAATCACAACAGTAGATACAGCGCCCTACACTTTTTGGTTTGATTCACCTATGGAGACAAATGTAAATAGGAAAGGAATATTATCGTTGAGTGTTATTTTACTCCTGGCACATATTATTCCCAATGAAACAATATACTACTTGTGTGATTGCATTAAAAACAACAACCTCAATTACTGTGTGTAGAAACACTATCTAAAATAACTGCTCTACCAAAAGACTAGTATGTAAAAAGCTAACTTGTATCATGCGAATTTTTATAGCTCGGTCTCATTAGGCAGGGAAAGAAGCTTATTCTATGTTTCATCCTTGAGAGTATGAAATGTATGCGCTGTTGATATATTTAGTGACAATTTATTTAAACGCCATTGAAGCTTCTAAAATACCGAGAAATGTATGCTAAAATATATGCATCCCAACTAACTTAAACGTAATTTACACAGCAAAATCGCAACAATTTATCACTTATAAAGCTTAAATGCAATAGCGAGTAGGTACTATTTTCTTTATTGCAGTATTCTTTCAAACAATATCTCGAATATGTTCATGATAAAGTTAAACAATAAGAAAAATCAGTTTTATTTCCCCATAACTATTTGTCAGAACATAAGGGCTCAAACTGTTAAACAGTTGATTATGAACCACTTGATCGATATGTGAACATAACACTTATCGTCAAACATTTTAAATAATGTATTGTATTGAAAAGAAAATGAAACCAACTGGAGAAGCACTGAAAGTTAAAGAATGACGTACGTTTATCTCCGTTTAAATTAAACTTTCTCATTAGATAATCACATGCATCACATAGTAAATCAATTTTTATTTATAACACCAATTGATAATCATATGATGCTTTGACCTGATTGAAGTTTTTAAATGACTTTCAATATCATTAGTTCTCGTGCTCTATAACTGTTTCTAAAGATTCATTTAAAAGCTTTGAATACCCACACATTATACTATGCAACTGTGCTAAGACTATATACTCATTATTAGTTAGTGATACAAATTATCGATATTTTGGTTAAATTCTGATAAACCTATCTATTTACTTATTTCAGATTAGATCATTTAAAATAAAATATTATCTCAATTTTACTTCACCTTTAAAGTTAATTATATTTATTTTTGGAAGTAACTAAGTATTTCACTTGGTATTGTTTTGCTTGAATCTTCCCATTGAGATTTAAGACTGCACTTGATCAGTTTGTTATTGGCATATGTACATACTGTTCGCATTGCCTCGATATTGCCTTAATTCACAAGCTTTTATAAGCAAAGATTAATAATAGCTAACAGTGGAATCCAGTATTGACTCGGAGACTCCACCGCAAGCCACTATTCATTTTTGCTTATAATTAAGTATTTATTAAAATGTTCCCACTAAAGCAAATGGTATATTTTTTAAATTTTTGCACGTATATTTTAATTAATACCAAATTTTTTGAGACTGTTTTATTGTATTGGTTCGTTGTGATTCTCAAAGTGTATAACAAACAAAATTAGTGTGAAATTACATAACCAATTTTCGCTTAACTTTCATATTCGTATTTTCTTAAGTAAATTTAAGATAAATACTTTTGAATTTAACGAAACTATTTAGTTTTAAATATTAGCTCTTCTTTTATTGTTAAATATTTCTAATGAGTAAAATATTATAAGATTAGATGAATTCTTAACTCCATTGTTGAAAAGAAATGAACTAACTATTTGATTGTGTGTAATGTGTAATACACATTTCAAGCTGAAGTCATCACAGTTTTGTAACATCAACAACGTTATATCTCATTTTTGTTTCATCTAACATAATATTGATATTTTCTCTTCAAAACTTCAACACGTAGCTATAAATGAATGGGAAACAAGTAAGCTTAGATTTGAAATATTCATACTTTTTCACTAGTAGTTGTGTATTTTCTTACTGTACATTTTCTTTTTGAAGTTATAATTACACAATACTTATGCACAGATTGAATAAAGCACTTGTTTTTTTAACTAGTCATCTTTTTAGATTTTTTTCCTCATTAAATAAAAATACACCTAATATTGTACAAACACCTATTTGTATGTTAGCAATCACTTTCTTCTTTTATTTGTTAAATTATGTTTGATTTTCCTAGATATGCACAAACACTTGCAGTTATATATACACGCACACACACTGAGTTAATCTTTGCAGTTATAACTATATTTTTTTGTCGATAATATTTATTAATTTGCATGTTTAACTTTACTCAGAAGAATCACTTATTCTTAATGTGTGTTTCTGTTGTCATCACCCGTGTTTTGCTGTGTTATCGCATGTTTTGTGAATTAACTATGGAAAATTAGTTTTACTTACTCAATAGTAATCTTCATCTGATATTGTTTTCTTTTTGCACTATCAACATTATTTTTGTAAATTGTACACGCACATATAGATACATTTTAGTGAAAAAGGAAGTCATATTTGTATTTATTTCCTTTACTGATATACTTATAAATGATCATATATATATGTATTAGATTTGAATCCGATGTTCTTTGATATTTTTAAAATATTACAATATTAATTGGTGCATGTAATTGCTTTATTTTCATTGACAATTAGGTTATAATTCAAAGTGTTTTCTTCTCTTCACTTATCATTACATGTGAAAAACTGAATATTTATAAAGAACATTTTATTTGTTTGACAAATATCTTAAAATATAACTATAGATTTATTCTATTTATACATCGAATTTCTAAAGCATATATCATTGGGTTTGTTACATTTTCTAGAAAATTGTTCGTTTAAAAACAACGTTACATTTTACAATTTTTGTTTGAAATAGTTTAGCTGACTGATATAGTTATTTAAAGCTTCAAGTTGTATGAAATTATGTTGGTTCATTGTTATTTTAATTACCATGTTTTTTTTCTAGAATTTTATCCTAATAAAATCCTTTTTTTATCTACACGTTACAAAAATGAAACAAATCACAATTATCTTTTAGTAATCTATTACCAGTTAAACATAGGATGGATGAAGTGACTCAAATATGTGTTCTCTATGTACCATATAAATTGCATGGCGTTGCCTCGATAATTTAAGTAAATTGTAATCGCTTACGTAGTACATTTCCAGATATCTTAACACTTAAGATAACCACAAAGTTTACTTATTGATTCAATGCAAAGAGAAGTAACTACATTATGCATCAATAAAATGCTATGGAACTGTCATAAAACGTATTGTGTTATCTTTCTATCCTTAAGTGAATATAGTTTACTTACTTGCACCCGTTGCCCCTCGTGGAGGAGCATAGACCGCCGTCGGATATAGGTCTCAGAAATTCTAAATCCTAATGAATTATTAAGTAGTAATCTGTTTATATTTGCACAGGTCTTGATTGTTAACCTATTTCTACCAGAGATTTATGAAATAAGTCTGATGAGATTCTTCACTACTCAATGGACCATATCAGATAATATAGTAACTAAGTAAATAACTGATGGAGTCTACGTATTCAAGAATCACAATGGGCAAAATTAAACTTTATCCTACAGTAAATGACTAAAAATATTATACTAACTCTACTTCAGCTTGAGTGAATAGAAGCATGAAGATATTCTTATGAATAATATATATATATATATATATATATATATATATATATACTATTTATTTGGTGTGCTATAATACGATTTCTGATGTACACCGTTTGTCATTGTGCTGTTATAAACTATTTACAACTTGTTCTTTTTATTAGCACTGTAATAACGCTTGCCAGTAATGTTTCTTATTCTTCTCTTTGATGTTTATTTTATGTAACAAAAAATCGTCACATTTTTATTTCATTCTAAGCCTTCATTTTAACTATGGTAATGCATATTATCTGCACACATTTAACAGCTTCATTATCGATGTGTGATAATATTGATGCGTATTACAGATATAATTGATGTGTCTACCAGTGATTGCGATTTGTCCATAAATCATAAGTTATTTTGCCAATTTTCAATGTCGGTTTAGTGAAACCACTTGCCAGTAGTCAGAGTTTTATGTTCTTTAAGATACAGCAACTCGAATCATGAAATAACCTTGTCCTTTTAGACTATATCACCATTCTACTTTTAATAATTCGCTAAAGGCACTGATTATGTAACATTCTAGCTTATGAACAATATTTGTTTATTTTACTTGTTGCTCGGAACAATCTTTAACCAAACCTGTTACTCTATTGTAGTCAGTGAAACTTTTCTAATTTTTCTACAGAAAAAGTCTTTCCGTATTAAAGAATCTTTTGGATCTGTCAACCGTAAACATATTACTCTATATTGCAGTAAAGCACTTTTAAAATAAATACTTCGTTATTTAGTAATACACAATTTTCTGAATCACACATTTATGTCCATATTCTTTTCTTGTTAAAGAATGCTTATTTTTCATGTATTGACATGCATATATGTAACTTAACATACAAGTTCATTTATGTTAGTAGTTTGACAGAACTTAATTTAAAAAATCATAATAAATCTGTTTCTGTTTTTGTATAAAAAACAAAAATACCAAGATATTTCCTATTCATTTTGTTTCCTCTAGGTACTACTTACATTATCCTATTACGAGAGTATTTCAAGCATCTACTAAACTTTAGATAACAATCAAACCCCTACATATTAAGGATTTTATCAAAAAAACATTGATTTGTCCTTTTTCAAATTAGCACCAATAATATTCTGAAATTTTTCTTTTCCCCTTATTCCAGTTCCAAGTCATTTATTTGCACGCATTACTCAACGGTCAGATAGTTTAGTAAGTCGTACTAGTTCAACGAAAAAGCGTAATTCACAAACGCCTAGTGCTAAAGATGTAAATTTCAATCCACGTAAATCACTTGGTTTCGTAGAAACTGGCCAACCGCGATTAGGTCAACCAACAAGAATTAAGATTACAATTACAGAGAGTACAGAATTCAAGGTTAGTTAAACATCTTTTTCAATATCAATATTTTTGTGATTACTGTAGTTGCAGTTCGATTTTACGGGACAATCAATAAAACCCTTATATCTTTCACCTTTTTATAATAAATTCGCTTTTATAAAGTTGAAGGTAAATGTTAATGATCCAATAAAAATTCATTTATTTGCCTACGTTTTTTGCTTAAACTCATTGCAATTAATTTTTAGCAAGAAGTAAGCTACTTCTGTTTCACTTATTAATTAAACGTTTTCATAGAATAACATATCTTGCTCATTTGTAAGAGTTGTTTGAATCTTCAACTCCTCAATGTTGAGTACTGGGATTGATCATTCTCTTTTAGCATATGTGCATCCTTTGTGGATTGACTGTAAATCACGATCAAGCTACGGGCATTTGGAGTAGATTGTAACATTGGCTAGCGTGAAAATACACATTTCATACTTCGGTGTATTCAGGACTCGCCAGGTGGATAAAGCTGTACCTCAGTTTTAATATTCATACCTGGACTCGAACACAGTAACCCCTGCTTCAACTCTATTTATAATATTTGTGGATTAACGATAACATCGAGACAAGAAGGGCAGGATCACATATGCTAAAGGAAACCAATCATTCCTTAACACTAACAACTTCAAGATTAGAATAACCTTTATAATCGAATTAAAATTTACCCAATGTCACAAGCCCTTGACTACCTGGGCTATGAAAATAATATGTTTAACATTTGAGTCGAAGGATACTACATTCACGTCTTCGTGTGAATATCATCAAGTGTCCGTATTTCCACTCCTAACCGGTATGGTACTAAGCTTAATCTGATAAATATTCCATTGTAACTGGAAATGTTGTTTTTCATAATGAATAGTATACACTAACACTTGTCAAGTTCAGCAATGCCATGATGCTTAGAAAGTTGACGTAATATCATGTCGGTTTCATGATTCTTCGGTAACTTGAAAAGAAAAACTTCATAAACCATTATTTGATATACTTTAGTCAAGTGCATTTTTATCTTACTAAAGTTTTAACTTTAACTAGAAATAAATGACTTATAGCCGATGGTATATTTTTCAAGTGGAAGATGTAAATCTTGCACCAATGAAGTTTTTCCTATTTTCTCAATGAAATATTACGAGATAATCAACATTTCAGACACTTGGTATTAACTTACTAGATCACCATTTTCAGAGAAATATCATTTACGAAATTAAAATCAAAATTTATGCCTTGACTTTTAGTAAAAAGCTGATATTTATTGACAATATTTCCCGTTGTCAAGTTATTTCAAAAATAATTTAACTTCAATTACAACTGAATATTTCATGAATGAAAACTGGATGCTGAGTGTTGAAAGCAAGAATAAATAACTGTAAAAATCCTTTGATTAGATTAGACAACTTTTCCTAATCTATATTAGTTAGTCAACTCTTTCATTAACTAGTTAAATATATTGAGTATAATATAAAAATTTTCTGATATATGTAATTATTTTTGAAAATGTAATGTAATTGGTCTACAGTTTCTTTTCTCATGACAGTAATAAATGACTACTTAAAACAATTACTTAACGTTCCGTACTATTTCAAAGGAATGAAATCACATATATTTATTAGTAGTTGGTTATTTTTTAAAGGTTGAGATCATGAGTCAATTGAAGCTAGACTACCATGGAAAACCTGGAAGCACTGGACGGCCGTTTCGTCCTATTGCAGGACTCTTCAGTAGTGTATAGTTAGTTAGCTAGTTAGTTAGTTAACAGAATATGTAGTGGGAGAGTAAATAAATTTTTGTCCGAGTCAATATGACCTTATTAA
This sequence comes from Schistosoma haematobium, assembly GCF_000699445.3. NCBI lineage: Eukaryota > Metazoa > Platyhelminthes > Trematoda > Strigeidida > Schistosomatidae > Schistosoma > Schistosoma haematobium. The sequence goes on from NC_067196.1 coordinate 40,273,334, forward strand.
CACCAGTATTCCATTAGTCTGATATTTGAATGTAAAATAATTTAGATTAAATTATTTCTAAAAGAAAAACTCAAACCTCTATCTTAAATGTTTCACAACTATCGCTTAAATATATTCGCATATCATTATTCATTTTACTACATATACACAAACTTTTTAAAGAAAATTGTTAAATTACAGAATAAAAGTGTTTAAAATCTTTCCTTTCAGATTTTTGAATAAGTAATAAACTTTTTCAGTCAATATACAATTTTTTTTGTCAGACAACTATTATTCAAACATAAAACGGTAGTATTAATTACAAACGTTTGTACTAGTTACTGATGAAAAAGTATTATTATTTATACTTTTGGAACTATATTTCACAATTAATCAAAGATCTTTTCGCTCTGTCATTATGCAACTAATTCAATTACGTATAGAGCAAATGATGTTAAGAACAATAAATGGGTTCTTTAGAAACCAATAGGGAGTTTAAGGAGACTTTTTTTTAAATATAAAACAAATCGATGTTGTATAATTTAATTTTCTTCATACCATCATTGCTAAATCAACAATTCTAACTTCCCATCGTTATCTACTTAAATACCAAGTTAAGATTTATGCTGTCTGAAAGACAGATGCTACTTTCTTTTTGTAACTTACACTTATAAAGCCAAACTGATCAAGCGTTATCTGCGAATAATGTTTTTCGTAGCATGTGGTCGGTTACTGGTTGTTTGAAGTAGTTGTCAGTATTGAGACCCTGAATGGCAATTTAATTATACTTGTAATTTATTTAATTGTACACTCTGAATTACAGCGATAAACAGTGCTTGACATAGGCGTAGTAAGTTCTCACGCAATAGTAAAATGTTCATTCTTGTGGTGTACAAGTCATCCGGTAATGAATATGGATTGATGAAATGATTTGAATTTTCAACTTGTAACAACTTAGTAAAGTAGTATTTTAATAATAATTCTAAGCAAACCAATCAACTAGGTGTAACAAAAATGAAGTTTTCAATAATTATTCCTATATTCTTGAAACTGAACACTATATTTATTTATTAGAATATATTACAGAATTCTTTTGCAAGTATAAATTCTTTTATTCAGATTAAATTGTGGAACAACAGCCGTATCCCGTTCCTGATAGGATAACAACATAATAAATAAATTTAGTGATTAATATTCTGTAAATTTACCATATTAACTTTAGCAAACATTTCACTTTATTATTTAGACAACTTAGTTTCAAAGATAAGACAAATTATTTCCATCAATTTCAAATACTTTCTGTATCAAGTTTCGGTACGCTGTAACTGCATGATTGTACATTGACCTACTTACATTAAGCAATCAGAATAAAATAAGACGTATAGACGTCTAATAAAAAATCATTCCCCTTTTGCATTATACATCTTAATTTTCGATCATATTTGTTCATGTATTAGTTCATATCAACTACAGTTATGTAATCTGTTGAAAATATTTTATATAGCACTGAATGACTGTTGAGTATTTCCAGGTTTTCAATGATGGTCTAACATCAAACGTTTCATAATCTTAATCAAAATACTTAACAATCTTCACAATCCCATAATGTAATACACTTTTTTTTAAAGTAATCTATAATGAATTTTTCTAGTTATTATAATACTTATTTTTCTGAGAAAGTCATATCGCTGTTATTCAATAAGAAGTTGAACAAAAAACAAGACAAAAGTGTTTTTTTAATTAAAATTAATATTGTTGTAGTTAAATGTACTTTTAATGTCAATCAAATCAAATAGTATACTATGATAAACATATGTCAATCATGTATCAGTATTATTCTATTATTTCTATTATGTATTTCATTCTTAACCTACAGAATTTACTTTGTAAGAAAAATCATTTTAGTGTATTCATTGACAGTTAAAAATATGTACACCGTACTGTATTATGTTTTGTGTAAATACAACAAAATATTTTCATATATTTTATGAAAAGATGATGTTTATTTAATAGGATAATAATATAAGTCATCAAATATGACTACTTATAATTGAATGCATATCATCCATTGGTATTTATTTAACCATGAAATAGGATCTTCCGGATTGTATTCTGTGATTCATTATCGAATTTAAAATGTTACCATATAGAGTAGTATAAAGTTTTCTAAGAGTTTAATGCTTTGATTAGTCAAACTCATATTCTAGTTTAAATATGACACCATTATGAAATGGAGAATCGTTCCAATATAATGCTAGATAAATTCATTGCGAAATAAAAATATCAGTGTACGTAAATCAACATAGAATGATGTCATCATAATCACAGAATTCATATTAACTTCTTTTCACTATTTGACAATTCCATGGATTTACAAGAAGATTTTATATTGTATATTACAAAGATAACTGATTTTCATAATCATTTGCTATGCATAATAAAAATGTTCCATTTCGATGTATCATTATGAACAATAAGTTAAGTAATGTTAACATTTATTATCCATTCTATAATGTTTAATATTTAGGGTTAATATAATAAAATAAATGATAGACATCTTAACTAAAAAAAACGAAAAGATGTAGGTTAAATAAACAAATTCTTCTATTTTGCCTGATTCTTGTTATTTACGAATTTTGTTCTTTTTTTGTTGAAAAGTTGTCATCTACATTAAGACTGATATGCTTATCGTTTATTATTTATTTAGTAGTTGTACAAATATTATGAACTAATACTGTGTGTGAAAAATATCGATTATAAGATCGTACTAGTACAACTATGACCTAAATTTGTTCTGAGAATATCTTCATATTATGTACTATATGAACGCGATCCTAAATATCTTCCAGTTACTTGTTCATATCAAGCTTAAACTAAATATTTCGTGTTATTAGTTTGTTTTTCTTATTTACAAAATTGATATATGAGTAAAATCGGTAGATAATTAGTACAAGATTTGTTTCGTCCACTCACAATTTACCTCAAATTATTTATTTCATTTTTATTCGTCTTAGTACCAACATTATATCAAATAGATAAGTAAATAAAAGAGAGAAAAAACAGGGAAACCAAAGAAAACATTAGTTTGTTTGCTTTGTTTCTTGCTCTTTCTAATATTTATTTCTGACGGAGGAGGATACTGCCTAAGAATTTGCTGGGTTTTATTTAATGTCTGTTTCAAAAAAATGATGAGAACATTGTACTATAATTAATCAAACTGTTATTTGTAAATTTATTCCGTTTCTTTTTTATTTCTTGATCACGGAGTCACTTTTTTTACAGGTGGTATTATTTACACAATCAACATGGTCATAAACTCACTTAGCTGTTATATCATTATTTTAAATGACTAGTAATATAATGACATCGATAGATAACATTTTATATTTCATCGTCAGTGTTTGGAACATATGAATAAATCAGCAAAATTAATTTATATTTAAGGGCATAGTTCATATTTCACCAGCATCTAGCTAACTCCGAAGCCAGAGCTAAATATCCAATTATTTCGGTCTTAATGACGGTGTCATATAAAGTTAATCTCAGTCAACGTTACTATTGACCTACTGGTTTATTTACAGTTATGTTAATCTCACTGGTTAAAATATTACACCAGCACTTTGAGAAACCTACCACACTGTTAATATTTAATGACCTTATGACGAATTTCATCTTAGTGATATGTTAGTTTAACCGAAAATGGGAAAACTTAAAATAGCTGTCTTGATCTATTCTGAAACACTTAGATGTGTACTTTTAAGAAACTTCGAGCACGAAAAAAACAAGTGTTAACGACCTTATCGACGTTCACTTAGCTAGTGTTGTAAGTAAATTTTAAGTTTTTAGTTCATCTGTTTAAGGCAACAACGCCTGAAACATGATGGTTGCCTACCAATGAAATGATGACTTATCATATGAATAAAAATAAATAATAGTCATCGATATGAAGTTCACATTACTTCTCTTTAAAAAAAAACTAATTTACCAATGGAACAAACAAAAGTAAATTTCTTGTATCAATTCATAAAAAAGGTTCTGATTACATGGTTTTCTTCTTATTTATTCTATACTTAAAGTTGACAGTATTTTTTTCCATACTTAAATTCATAAATTATGTTTATTCAGTAGTATGATTATTATCATCTTAGATTTCATTTAGAAAAATAGACAGCTACAACAATTTAAGCTTGTTATGTTTTTTATAAAGTACTTTTTATTGTACAACTTATAAATTTATTTCTTTTTTTTTAAATTGAAATCAGAAACATCAGATGAAACTGATAATTGAATAAAGCAGTGATGAAGTATATTCCTTTTACAGATATTTACTACTGCCTAGTATTAATCCCATGTACTTTATTTCTATCCTTTAAAATAAATAATATCATTCAATAAAATTAACAACTGCTAATAATAAGTTAGAGATAACAGAAAAAAATAATTGACTAAGCTTGAAATTATACAACCATTATGTATTTTAGTGATGATGTGATTTTCTCACCAAATTAAGCTTTGTTTACCTTGTTTTCAACTAAATATCAATAAGCTATCAGACTGTTGTTGATGAACACAGATTTTGATAATTATGTAGAATGCTCAAACTATGCTTAACCTACTTTCAGTAAACATCTTGATAATATCAATTGTCCTTATGTTGACATTTTATCTTCAATGTTCATACATAAGTCTATAATCAGGAAATGAACTGCGTTAATCATGACACTGAATTTATTACTCACCTTTACAAAACTGAGTTATATCTCAATCGCGCTTTTTTAGGAATACTAAATATTTTACTTAAATAGTTAACCGAATAGATATTACTTTAGTTTTGAAAATTATTCTGAGATACATTTGACAGATATACATCTTTCGTTATTATTAAACATCTTTTTGTTTAACATTTTAGACATTCATAAAGCAACATATGACTTAGTATTTGAGTTATTTGCAAAATAAGATACTGGTTAGCTTATCTGACAAGAAATGTTTTTCAACCTAAAATACGAAATCAGCAGTATTATGAGTGCTATTCAGATGAACTTTCCATAAAAGAATATCAACTCGGTTAACTCCACATACGTTTCCACATATCCCCAATAATTTTTAGTAACATTAATTAAAAGGGTATTACTGTTTTCATACAAGCTATAGTCATGAATCGGTTTTTCTATCTTTTTCAGAAAACCGTTGACAGGTTAGTGAAACAAGGGACACTGGCCTTAGTGGTTGGTACATCATCTTGGAAAGAACAGTTCGTTGAGGCGATAACTGTCAGTGCTGGTACGTTATTTTATATTCCGTTTGCTTTTCAAATATTTTCATTTTGAATATCTATTTTGGAAATACCTTTAATAAAAAAATGATAACAACTATCGAATCGGCAACTGATAAATAACTATTGAATTTCATGAATCATATGTCTTAAAATGAATGTTAAAAAATTTTATAGTTCGACCAAAAAAGGAGGCGTAACGAAAGGATGCCACAAAACCACGCTAAATACTGTTTCTGCCTAATCATAAATTATAAGAGTTCGAAAATTATTAGTTTAGGTTCCTAACCCAGATTTTGAATAGTGTCAGATTACATCCACTAGCAAGCTGTTTTCTCTGTGATCCTTTATGATAATAAATTTGTTCAGTGCCAAACGTCACTGACTATAAATTAAAAGCTTGTTGGAATGAACAATACTAAAAAGCTATGTTTCGTTGTATTTCATAAGTAGAAATGTTATAGTTAACATAATCCTTTACTCAACTCGATTTCTTTTATTTCACTTATCCTTAGTTTTACTATAATATACGTTAATATTTTTCTAATAAACAACTTTTAGTACAATAATAAATAACTCTGAAACTAGGTTATGCTTGAAATAAACTTAAGCTTCAAAGTTTTTGACGATATTTTTACTCGATTTGAATACAATCAGAAGAAATTCAGTAATCTCAGCGAATGTAGAAATATATCATGTAGACACCAATCATTACATATAGTCATTCTTGTCATTTTTCTCCCTCAGAACAACCATCGACCAGGTGAGATCAAAATGACTCAATAGATTCACTAATCAAGAGTTATTCAAACAAGCTGTACTTAAGCTTCATTCAGTCTCACAAGACAATTTTAGGTAACTTTGAAAGCATATCACTTCTTACTGACATATAAAAGCTCTTTTCTGGAGTATACATAACAAAGCATAATGAAATTGTATTTAGCCGCATTTAACTACATTGTTGGATTGTTTAACAGCTATATCGGTAATAATATTGACAGTTCAATTACAGAAGTAAAATGAATTTAGTTAAACTGTCGTACCGCATTTCCTATATAGAACAACTGAGAATAGTAGTTGTAAGCTTATATCTTATTCTGGTCAGTTCTGAAAAACCGATCCACTGCGTTCATAAACTTCCGTGGATCAGCTTTTTGAAATTTGAATTGTTTCATGTCGAAGCTCTACCACATAATATAATAATGTTTCTCATATGAAGCGTTTGCGATAATAGCAACTTATGTAGGCTTAACACTGACGTATCTAAGTTTACTAGTAAAAAACGTTTATTTCTAAACAGTTAGATTCCAGCTAAATTTTCAGACTGCACACAACATTTGTAACTCATAAATTATAAACAAAAGGTAACAGATTTATTTACTTCTACTTTCGAAAACATATACGCCAATAATAAAGATAAAAACAGAAATAACTTCAGCTTGCATTTATGAAACGCTGAGTTTTATAACTTTTTCAATGTTCCAATTGCCTATTAATTTGACTGTCATCTTTTAAATTTATCCAATCAGTTTAATTTGAAGATTCCATCCACTCTTTCGTTATTAACTTGATCCGTTTAATTGCTTGAACTATATAAGCAACGATAATGTTTTTTTCCAGGAAAACAGTAGAATACAGAGAATGAATATTTGTAAACAAATCTTTGCTTCATCGTTTTTTTTCTTATTCTATTTATTCTATTTCTATTTCTATATCTCTGTTATTTTACACTAATTTGAATTCGAAACATTTGGTTTGTTAAAAGATAAAATACCATAGTTTTCATAGTTTGTTCAACCTTAATTCAGATAGATAAAATAGTCTCTGTCACTAATTATATAAGATTGATTCGCGGTTAGTCACAAATGTCTTCTTGAGGCTACTGAATGCCACTTTTATTAAATAATTTGCCGATGAGCTTTTTTCTTATGTATAAGCACATTAATCGTATAGACGTTTTACAGTAAATGCAAGAAATCAAACATTGTACATTATTGTTTATGAGTCTTGACATTTTTATTCTTCTATATAACTATGATATTTTGATTTCTCTTTTGTTTTAAATATCAAATTTTTGAAAAAAAGGAGGCGATGTTGACGACGATGAAGGAGAAAAATTACCAACATGCATGGATTATGTGATGCATTTTTTGACCGTTTTCTGGAAAGTCCTCTTTGCATTTGTTCCACCAACAGGTAGATACTATATATTACATTTTGTAATTACAGTCAGAAAAATGAAATATTAATGCATGTTATTACACTTTGCAGTGGAATTATTCACTTAGTTAAAACGGAATCACATTATAATTTATAATTACCCTTAATGAGTATATTAATTATTAATGGAAGCACGTAATTAGTCTCTTATTGAATGTTTTATATAGCGCTAGCACACGGTATCTTTGATTGTTAAATTACAAAAAAAAATCCATGCGTAGATTATCCAACTCTTAATTACTGGTCTTTCCTTATTACAAATATATGGAATAATTTATTGTTCAACATTTAATAATGCAAAATAAATGAAAAATTACTAGTATGTGCTAGGAAGCGAGAAAAGAAGAAATACTGGGATTTTCACTGAATAATCTACCTCTGAGTGTAATCTAAGGTGAAATTAAATCCAACTTTTCTTATGAAAAACATTGTAACTGAAATCTTACCACTGCAAACACATCTTTAATTCAGGTTCTTAAAAATTAATAAAGCCTTAGTGTGTAATAAATTTATTTATATAAAACGCGTAAACGTAATGAAAACAGTTTACAAGTTGAACATGGTGTTTATTTATTCAATTAATAGATTAACAAGCTGAAATCAGGATAATATCAGACCAAACATGTAACAGATTCATACCGTCTTGCTTAATTATTTTTTCGATTTGTGGAGTACTTTTAACTCGCTCAATGTTTGTTTAATACTATGTTGAGGCATTTGATCCTTTTACATAGAATGTAAAACAATCTGGGTATTTTATTTACACTTACCGTTTTCAGTGAATAAAATAATAAACCAGAAACATTTGTGAAAAATTTCACTCACATTTTTCCTTGTTCAGTTAAACCTTTGAATAACTCTACAGGAAATTAACTTATAAATGAACTATTAGTTGACGGTTTTTGTAGATAATTAAACGGTTGAAGATATACAAAAATCAATCCAGTGACTTGATTCCTCTACTATGAAATATATTTATTTCGTTATTTCTAAAATACCTTTACATATAAACAAAGTAGTTTTTATATTCAACCAGTTATTTCATAACTTATGAACCGGATTTGCATACTAGTCTTAAAATATGTATGTTTTCAATCAGTTCACAGGTTAATTAATCAAACTCAATACCAACCCAGTTATTTGTGAAACACAGACCTTATAATTTAACTACGTATTTAAGAGATTTTCTGAAATAAAGTTAAATTTATACATCACCTATATTTAACTGACGATTTGTAGTATTTAATTCCATTATGTAATAAACATGAGTTCAATTGTACATTAGTTAGATTATGAAAGGATTGTTTATGTAGACTAAAATTATTAGCCTTTTGTCTCTTTTAACTATAAAACCCAGTTTGTGGATAAAATTATGTTTTTTTATTCTTTTTTGTTTAATTAATTTATATTGAGAATATATAAAACTAGTCGAACATTTCATTGGTTTATATAAAGTTGAATATCTTATTACATAACTACTGTATCAAAACGTATGCAAATACAATAAATTACTTAAACATAATTGTGTAACATTTCAGATTATTAATATAAAAACTATGTAATCACCATTTACGTAATCAGACAATCTTTTTATTTTTCCAAATCTGTACACAACAAATGAATTAATTTTTATCATTGTAAAATATTTACGATCATAAACAGAAATGAATTCTTGGTTCAGATACATTTTATAACATTCCTATCTTAATGAATTATATATATATATTCTAGTCAATGTTAATATTGCTTCGATAATCAACTTTCAACTATATTCCTTTACAGCTGAATGAATTGAACTCAAAATAAATATATGAGAGATAGGTTTAAGATTATCCCTTACCATTCATTGAATATCCAACATGTTTATGATGAAAATAATTTACACTTATCGATATTATTTAAAGAATCATAAAAAAAGCTTGAATGTAATAAGCGTTTATTTTATGTGTCTAGATAATCTCTTCTAAAATCTGGTATTAAGTGGTGAATCAATTATGGACATAAATGTATCTAAGTTTTAGAACAATAAATATTCAAATGGTAATCATAGAGGGAATATTAAATCTCTCAAATCATTATGAAATATAAACTTTAAAGTTCTAGTGTTCGTTTTTGATTCAGTTGACGAGATCTATTATAAATTCATTCTTTACGAAATAGTTTGATTACATGAATCATTCTTTTTAACTGTTATTCTAAAATGTTAAATAATGAAATTTAATAAGAGACATTTAAAGAAAAACAAATACACCTTGGTAATATCATTCGTATTTCTAGTTATTTTCATCAAATAACATTCTGTCATTATTATTAAACCTCATTTCATAGTACATAATGCAATTAAATTTCAATCAACTATTCTATTATCATTTCTTTATTACTTAAACAAAATATAATTAATTTTAAGCACAATTAGCTGACACAAATTTGATAGTCAGATAAGATCACTTACATTATTCATTGTCATTAATATGATTACATTTCATTTGAGAACACTATCGATTAATCTTTAATAAAATCCATTTCTTTAATAATGAATACTAATTTAAACTCAATTGATCACTATACTTAAGGTCACAAAGATAATATCAGATGAATAGTTGATTATATAAGACAAATAGAAGAGTATTAAAAGGTAACTAAACAGCTTATAAATACTTGGTAGATATTTCGGAATAAAGAAGAGACTTTTGATCAAAATCTATAGTAATATATTTCTTGTATTGATGTATTTTAATTACCGTAATTAAAAACCGATCATTTAACATGTGATACACAGATATCAATATAAAATAGCTTAAATTTCTTATCATTAAAATGAGGAATGTTCAATTGTCAATAAAATATTAACCTGAAAAATCTTTAAAGTAAATCTTAATGACAGTCAATATATAAACCGTTGAGTTTGTGAGCCAATTGAAGTTAGACCACCATGGTAAACCTGAAAGCACTGGACGGCCGTTTCGTCGTATTGTGGAACTCCTCAGCAGTGCTCATCCACACCCCCGCCTCTCGGGATTCGAATGCGGGACCTATCAGTTTCACGTCAGGCGCTTAACCAACTAGACCACTGAGTCGGCATTCAACGATTTCAATGTCTACTTCAACTAATCCACAAAACTGAGTGGCAGATCCACCATTGTCATCAGTGAGTTACTATCTCACAACTGACCCGGTTGAAATACACTGGTCACTACTTCTTACTAGAACTCCGGGATATACCTCTTGAGGCTAGTCACTAGTGAGCATATGTTGATTAATATCAGAAGGAGGTTTTGTGGAGATTTTAGTAACTTCAACAGTTGAGGGGTCATGGGTGCGTACTGCTGAGAAGTCCCACAATACGACGAAACGGCCGTCCAGTGCTTTCAGGTTTTCCATGATGGTCTAGATTCAATTGACTCATGATCTCAACATTGAAATTACTACAACCTCCAGAAAACCCCCCTGATACAGTCAGTATATGCAAAGATGGATAGTGCCTAGCAGTGAAAACTAGGACCCGCATTTCGTCCCATTTAGGATTCGTCAGCTACATGTACTTGCATCTTATAGTTGATGTTCACTCTATGACTTGAACCTAGTACCATTGACTTCAAACATCATCGGATTATCCATCTTTGTTTATATTGCTTATGAATTAAGGCTATATCGAGGCAATACGCACAATATGCACATATTTCAATAAGAGACTGATCAATTGCAGTCATAAACATCAATGGAAAGATTCAAGTAAATAATATCAAGTGAATTTATTAAATAAAAAAAGCTTTAATTTTTGTTATGATATCTTATTGTACTTGAATGACAATGCAAATACAATTATTTAATCACTAATTTTTCATAAGGAACTATATATGATTTGGCACGTATTTGTTTGTTAGAAATTTATGCGGGCTATCCAATATTCTAGTTAAATTAATTAATGAATTTATTTATTCAATTGTTTTTTTATAATTAAATGACATTTTGGCGTCATTTAATTGATTTACATATAAATGTGTGTCTTTTTTATAAAATTAACATTACTAATACACTAATGTATACCAGCATTATCGAGTACTATATAGAATATAGAATAAAAAAATAATATAAACAATAATTGACACAATGAAAGTAAATCATAGGGAAAATGAGTTGAACTTCTTTTAATTGGTCGAACATAAAATTATGACTTAATGAAATCATTTTATAAAGATTTAGCTAACAATTATATGTATTTCATAATGGTATTGTATTCTTTTCATGAATCTTTTATTAATAAATATAGTCATACTTTATTCAACGGATAAGGTTGATGGGTTGGTAAATTCACTTCAATGACACGTAAAAAACAGTTGATGATGTATTCAATGAAATTCATGAATATCAAATGTTTGTTAAGTAAATTAAGGAATTTTATAGATCTCCGTTACATAATTTCCGGAATTTGAAAGCTTTTTTCAAACCATCTAAATTCGTTTGAGCATCCAACGTAATTAGCTTATCTCAATATAATTATCAATACAAACTAATTTAATACTGCGAGTAAAATTTGTACATATTAACGTTGAGAGTTTTTAAAATGCTAATATCTTATTTTATCATCATTTTTAAACGGTCTTGTGTCCTGTTTCATTCTTCAAATTATTCAACTTTATCTGAAGTGCTAGTTTATATCTTATGACTTTTTTGGAATTATTGTATAACGACAAAGATATATTTGTTCTCATTTAGACAGTCATCACTAACGATCCTTAAAGCATTCATGCTATGAAATATTTACTAAATACTACATTCTATAAGCATATTATGATGTTTATTCAAGAAATGCCAGACAATTCATGATAGTTTTTGTCTCGTCTGTCCTGTGAACAAGAGTCGTTTGATGACAATTATTGGTTTTACTAAAAAATAGTCATCAAAGCTCCAAAACGTTGCTGCAGGAACTATTTTATTTCTATTAGGCCATATGGCTCTAATGTGAATGATTATATATATAAAATACGTTTTCTATACACATTAAGTGTTGTTTAGTTATACAATAACAATAATTTGTTTCTTTGCTAATTTTATTATTAGACTATGGCGGAGGTTGGTTTTGTTTCACTGTATGTATACTGGTTATTGGTGTTTTGACCGCAGTTATAGGAGATGTAGCTTCGTCATTCGGTTGTTCGATAGGATTGACTGATGCTGTTACTGCAATAACGTTTGTAGCACTTGGCACCAGTTTACCAGGTAATGTTATAGTACAATTAGATTAATTCAGTACAGAACGTTGTATAATGTCTAATAATGTTTTTTTTCTTTATCCTAGATAAAACGTTTGCAGTTTCTAAATGATTTTTACCTTTTTGATTAAATGTCAAACAAGTATTTTAAATTCTATAAAGAATAAACAGTCTGTGAAGATCTGCAAAATAATTGGCACTCAGACGTATTGTCCCGATGAGTGCGTTGTTAAGCATTGTTTCACTATAACAATTACATGCAGTGGGAAGAATCTCTAATTTCATTGAATAACAAGAGTAGAGGTGTATTCCAATTAAAGTTTATACACATATGTTGGTATATTATAGGGTAAAAACGAAGCCAATTAACCATTCTAAACAGATTAGGGAAATAAAAAGTCATTTACAGAATGATCATTTTGCAATTATGAGTACCACCTCAATAATCGGTTTACTCCTGTCAAAATCTTTCAGTTAAATTACTATCAGAAAAGTTAATTTTAAAGACCTATTTTTTATAAAGATTTAAAGAAATAAATTATTGGATAACGATATAACAACTATGAGCGACAGTTTATGCAACAGTAATGGGACATCATTGGGCCACTTATTATGATTGTGGGTATTTTATTATCACTGGCATGTAAAAAGTCTCTTTTCACTAAAATGTTACATAGACTGCAACAAGCTGGGGTTGTTCCTTAAAGCATTATAACCAAATTTAAACAATTGTTCAGAGTTTACTTAGAAATATATACTTTTAATTACAACTACAAGACCTTATTTTAAGAAAAACTTTGCGAATGGCTTTCTTTATGAAAAAAACAAACACTGTATGATAGCCGTGAAAATAATTGAATAACTCTTTCATACGTTTCTTCTCGTCTCTATCTTATTTATATCTACTTCTGTTCACTAATGGTTGTGATTTGAAATGGAGTTACTTTCTTTTTCCGGTACAATATTATTACTTTTCATGTATATTTTTCTACTACAAGAAGTCTAACGAACGTTTGAAGTAAACTATACTTCGACCTATTATGATCTTTAGTTGAAAATTGTTAAGAATGTCATAAACTTTTCTTGTTAAAGTAAACATCACAGTTTGATTTATCCATTTGCTAAGTGCTTATACGTGCTGGTTTGATTCAAGATGGTGCCACTGGCAAATGTTGAGGATCTGTTGAATGGGACTAATCGGCGTTTAGAGTAAATATTTCTGTCTATTCAGTACAAAGGTGATAAAATGAATAAACGAATATATGGTAGAATCTTAAACTGAAATAATTTTCTTATTTATACATTTCCCACAGACCAACCCATACAATGTGACTAATATAACAAGGCTGTCTATGACTAATTCAATTTCACCATATAGTCAGTTAGTCAACTCTATGAATGCATAACGTTACTCAATGTTCGTCAACCATCTAAAGTAAATTTTTGACTAAACGAAAAACTATTTAGCTACGGGTTACCCACATTACTGTAATATGTTACAATCGTTGTTATATAGTGCTTATATTTTTGTTAAAATTTATTTAACAGTTTAGTAATCTAATCTATTTAATTTTCTACACATCCAAATGTTTTTAGATACATTTGCAAGTAAAGTTGCTGCTATCGGTGATCAATACGCTGATTCATCTATAGGCAATGTAACTGGTAGCAATGCTGTTAATGTATTCTTAGGCATTGGTTTAGGCTGGAGTATAGCTGCTATATATCATGCAATTAAAGGAACACAATTTTTAGTTCAACCAGGATCATTAGGTTTCTCCGTTACTACATTTTGTATATTTGCTGTGATAGCAATTATTTTGATTATGTTTAGACGTAAAAAATCTATTGGTGGTGAATTGGGTGGTCCAAAAGTTGCAAAATATATTTCAGCTTTATTTTTATTTTTCTTATGGTTTGTTTATATTCTCTTAGCTGGTTTAGAAAATTATTGTATTATTGAAGGTTTTTAATTATTAAAAGGAGAAGAGAAAAAAAAAACACAAATAGATAAACGAAGAAATCAGAAAAGAAATAGGAAAATTGTTTACAATAACAACATTACACAAAGTATATACTTTTATACAATATAAAGTAAAACAAAACTATACAAATATAGAATCATCAATATAACATTTATCTAATTATAAATAATAAAAAAAAATGAGAGAAACCAACATTTATTATTCCATTAACAACATTACTGACTTATACAAGATTCATATAAGTGATTTATTAAAATTAATAAATACTTATGCATACAAACACAATTCTTTAAATGTATTACAGATGTCAATGTTGTTGTTGTTGTTGTGATTTATTTCTTTGTTAAAATTGTTCAATAGAAAGTTATTAACGGTGACATTAATCATGACAATATTGACACATATTGATATTTTATTGTTTTATTATTAATAATCATACTTCATTGAATAGTTTTAGGTATATAAATAGTTGTACTTTGTTATTTTCCCCTTGCCTGTATCTCTTTCTTTCTTGCAATCATACAGCCATTTTCATTTAAAACCTAAAAACACAAAATAGATTTACTAACTGAATAAACCGTTAAACTTGTTTTCTCTTTATTTTATGATTTATAAGTTTATTCTCATCAATTAAATTGTCTTTTTTTTGACACTAATTAGAGAAAAGTAAATCCTAATGATATGTTGTAGTACTCATATATTTATTGTTTATGATATAAGAGTAAATGAGTGTAATCTGTATATTGATCTGTGCTTGTACACTAATTATTGATAACAGAGTCTTAATGTATTTTATTTTCATAGATATTACTTTGCACCTTTTTTTATTGTGCACAACCCAATATCTTTACTACATATACCAATACATTATGATATTTATATATATATATATATAAACTGAAATCGCTCATAAATTAGATTTTATAGTTTTCCTAAATACTTTTCTTGATCAGTAATTATAAGGTAATACAATGAGAAACATATATCCACATCTATAATCATTCTCATTGTTATATATTCTCATTCGTATGTACATTTTCAGAATAATGATGGATATTGTTACTACTTGTATATTGATTTCTTTATCCGTTCTTTTATACATTCGTTCATTCATTCATATATAAATTTATCTATTACTTCAATTTACATTGTGACTTAAATTCACCAATACTAGGCATCAACATTTTTAATCGTTTCTAATTGCAGGGAGATAAAATATTATCCACGTTGCATAAACTCATCATAATAAGTGGAAACATGACCTTGTTAAAGAACAATGTTTGTGTAAAACAATTAAATTGAGTTGAAGGAAAACACTTGTTTATTCTTCTTTTGAAAGTAAATAAGCCTATATATAGACAGATATACTGGTCGAAACAAATCAGCACTAAAACCGTATCACTTCTTTTGATTTTCACAATAAAATAAACAAACAAATATTTCTATTTCGACTTTATAATTATTCTAAGGATTGATTCCGAAAAATTATGCTCATGTTGTTGAGAACAATATTAATGTTAACTATTCGCATACAAGTTCATTGGTGTTTTAAGAGCATAGTCATATGAATTTCTTACTTTCCAACATCTCATTCATGTGAATTTAACTGAGTATTTCTTTTAGAAATAGAATTAAGCATCATAAATTCTGTACATAACATATTTGTACATACATTTAGTCTGATTTAAATATATTTCTCTGCATGCAGTGCCATTTCCTTGCCTTCTTTTCAACTAACTTTTAAAATATCAATCGTTTTATTTTTCTTTTGGATTCATGTACTTACTATTTTGAATCCATCATCTCAATAAGATAAACCATTTAATTTTTTCTTTGAATTTCTACACTTTAAACATACACCTTCTGATACTTGGTTTTTTTCTTTCTTTCTTTCGTTGAAACTCTTTCATTATATTTCTTGGAAGACCAAATGATCAATAAATATTTCAGGATGAAATGATTTAACATTTAAACGTGTTGTTACACCTTTTAAATTATACATATATGAGTTTATTAGTAAAGTTTATGAATGCAAACAGAAATCAAAATCAGCGGCATATAAATCTGAATTATTCATTTTCTCATTTTGTATTTTTACTCCATATCCCAATGTAATTTTGGTGTAATTTTATAGTGTTAGTTATATTTTTACCTACCACATTTAATATTAATTGTCATAAACTTATTAATTACCCATATGTATATTTACATATATGGATATTTACTGTTTAACAACTTTACACCATATTTGAAATATAAGAAAGTATTGTAATTACATTTTTGTTTCTGCCGTCCATGTACGCATATATTACTGTAGATTATTTATATTATTTCTAAAATAAATAAGTTCTCTCTCTCTCTCTATATATATATATATATATATTACTTAGTTTTGAAAATTTTATCAAGTATTATCATTGATAATGTTCGTCAAACTACTTACAAATTTATGATTAAATCTAATACATATAAAAAATTACACTTATTGAACGGTTTCTAAGCATATTATCAATAGAACTTTGATACTATTCACTAAACCGACGCTGACTGTTCAATGAAGAACATTTTTTGCATCATATATATATATATATAATAAAGTCAAATAAAATCGGTTTTATTTTAATTATTTATCATAAAGTGAATAACCTATTAAAATGTGTTTCTCAGTAGTTTAACAACCGTTTCTGTTCATTGTAATCAACTTAATTAACTAGACCTTGTCACTGAAAATTAAAATAAGTAGTTTGTGGAAGTTTGTAGTTTTTATGACAAATTGACATCTTAGGCACTTACACACAACCTTGCAAAATGGTTTACAAAAGTACTAAACCCTATCCGAAATCAATATTATAAGTATTCCTTGACTGATTCATTTGAATTAATTAAATACTTAAAGGACATAAATATAAAGACAAAGACGATGTGCTCCATTAATGTGAACACTTTAATTACAAATGTACCTCTCAGGAAAACTATTGATATTTTGTGTGATTATATCTCTTTGAATAACCTTCCACTGCAATTTCCTGTCAACACTCTCAAAGATTCATTATTGTTGTGTACAGATAATGTAAAATTCACTTTTGAAGGTGAGCACTTCCGACAAATAGATGGTGTAGCTATGGCTAACCCTTTAGGACCATTTCTGGCTGATGTGTTCATGGGATATGTTGAAAATTTAGTTGAAGACCCAATTCGAAAGATGGCTCTGCATAAGCGATATATCGATGATATAACAGAGGATAAAGGTGAAGACATAAACCGATTGTTAGAAGAATTCAATAGAAGTCAAAAGCACATTTCTCTTACATGTGAAGAAGAGAAGAACAACCAACTTCCTTTTCTAGACAACCTGATTAGTAGAAGAGATGATGGCTCCGTCAGACGTTCTATATATAGAAAGCCAACATGGACAGGGCAATATCCTAATTTTCATAGTCACTGCCCTATTCATTACAAACGTGGTTTAATAAAAAGCTTATTCAATAGAATCAATCGTATTTGTACTAGTGATACTAATGAAGTAGAGACGAAGCTCTTGACTGATACGTTAATGAATAATGGTTTTTCTTTGAAGTTCACAAACCGCTGGAAGGGTTGCAATAACGACTAGACCTATGACGCGAGTTTACATTACGTTACCATTTAGAGGCGACACAAATGGTCTCATGTTGAAACGGAGACTTAAATTAGCTACCAACCGGACATTTTATGCAGCCCAACTTGTCATTATTGAAAAGACAAGGTCTATGTTTCACCAAAAGCCCAAACAGCACAAAAGCGATTATATCACATCTCATTGTGTCTATAAATTTACGTGTATGTGTGGAAACACGTACATAGGGAGGAGAAATCGTGATTTGCAATTAAGGGTGGGTGAACATATACCAAAATGGTTGCAGAATCAGATGAATTCCAATGGTGAAATAAGATCACAGGATAGACAGACATCATCATCCATTGCGAAACATTTGATTGAGACGGGTCATAAGGTTGATATCAAATCAGCATTTGTTGTGTTGGACAAAAGCCTTAGAGGACGTATACTAAGGTTTATTGAAGCCTTGGCTATACGGAAATTGAAACCCCCTTTATGTGTTTAAAAACAATTTGGCTTTACACTTCACCTACCCTGGAAGTACTGGTTTATTATCCAGAGTGGCAATCACATTTGTTTTGGTGTACTTTATTACTATTTTTTTCTTAGTTATGGCTTACCTTTAACCTGTCTAGTTAACCTTTTAATTTTCATATTAAAATGTTCTTAACAATTATTTGTGTGATCAGATTGTTCGAAATGTATTGCGCAAATATATCACATAATTCTGATAAACTTCGTCTTCTCATTGCATTATCGAAATCTTAGGCAATTATTAAAAAGAAATCGAAATGTACTGTTTCGTTACTTCTTCGTAGTTCAAACTAACTCAAAAATAGTATTAATTACTGACAAGAATATACAGTCATTTTAGACATTTACTCGTTCATTCAGTGATCAATGAATTGCTAGTATGAATGAACTATTCGCTGAAGCATAAAATAATACTAAAGTTGATTACTGAGCTTTTGTCCGCTATGAATCGAAACGTTGAAATTTATTAGAAAGTAAAAATTAGGGTAGGATAGATAAAATTGCACGAAATAAAACTATTTCTGATTGGACGACATTGCACATCCAACGGTATACAATCAGAAAATTGAATACAACCGCTATCGTGACATAGTACTCGGGTTTGTTAGTTGTAGTGACCCGGTCGATCTATATTGGCTGGAACACTTGTTACTTTAGGTCCTACCATATGGAGCAGGTCGATAGGATAATGGTATGACTAAAGCTAACAACTTTAGTTCCCAGGCAGATGTTCGACTGGCGGCTATATGATCGCAGCCATAGGTTTCCCTCCGATAACCAACATCTATCGTCTTTTCGCAACGCAAGGAACAGCTTAGAAAGTTTCTTTGAAAGTATCGAGATAATAAACCTATAACCTCGAGGAATCAGGTCGTACTGCAATCTGTCCCAAATAATCGTTTATATTCATTGATCACACTCTAACGGCACTCGAATATCTCTCATTCACTATCACATTAACCGTTCCCAACTATTCACCCTTCTCTGCATTTATCACTACCCATCACCAATGCTAGCCATTTGAGTTCAGGAAATTTTATACCTGATCTTCTGGAACTGTGCCTTAGACAATATGTTGGAGCTTTCAATTTTCAAACATGATGTCGAATAGAATAATAGGTTCATTAACTATGACTCTAAGATTTTGAGATTTCAATATACATTGTGTCTTCAAAACATGTAACCAGTATCGACGTTTGGTCATTCAGTTGACCTCCTTCAATATAGAGAATAAGCATTATCTGCATTCTGTGTATGTAAAACCTTGATTGATTCTTTTCTCAGCCTCGCTGGTGTTAATATAATGATAGATTTGGTAGTGGAACAGGCATTAATGAACGGGACTTTGGTACATAGTCGCTCGTGCACTGTCCGAATAAACTGGGCAGTAAAAACACAGAGAGATAAAAATATACCCCGTTGCTTTTTGTTCTCTAAATATCCTCTCACTGACTGAAATTCAGATGAATCAATAATTGAGGTTCATGGAGAATCTCGACTCTTCAAAATGTCAAACTACTAGATATTTTGATAAGGAATGAAATTATTGCACCGATATACTATGTTTTCGCCACTGACCCCGATGAATCCTGGAGAAGCAAGTTTATTCTGTGTATTTATATATTTGCTGAAGATTTTTGTTGGAAGTTAGGGGCAGGAAACGTGGTAGCGAGGGCGAATCGGTTGATGATGTAGTAAATCTCCATCGACTAAAGTAGTCGAGGTGTCTGGTACGAATTACCAAGCATTGTCTACCTCGACGTGTGATGTTGAATGATATAGAATTAGGCTGTGACAAAGCTAAGTTTAGTCAGTCCAAAACTTCGTATCGATCGTTAAGTCATCAACAGTGAGACTGAATCATGTTTGTGGGTGTAAGATACCTGGTCGATGTCGATTAGATTATCGTGTCCAATCGTTGCAGATGTGATATAACATGGCTCAGAATGACTGTCATTTGTGCAGATGCATCCATTCTCTGTCTTCTCTCAGATTTTGAGTCTCTCAATTGACTACATTCTTTTGTTTCAGTAACCTATATTTTCTCCTCAAATCATATATTGTATGTCTAATATTTTGTTACTACTTCTGATAATGTTAGTATTTGTACTACTGTTGTGTTTGTCATAACAGTTTCATCTCCATGATGATGTGGTGCGTCAATTTCAGTTGATGTATATTTGTTCCAGATTCTATGGTGTATACAACTAACTGGTTATTCGTTCTTACGGCTTTGTGAATTGATTCTAAAGGAAACTAATTTAATTCATTCTTAGTCTTATTACTAATACAATGCTAGCTTCGAGAAACATGTAAAGTTATATTCCATCACGAAATTCATTTGTGAAATGGTTGTGTTATAATCTATATTTTCTTCAAATTTACAAAATCACATACACAAGTAAACGAATATGTGAGAATTAATTTGATATTTATGAATACAGAAAAAGAAAATAAAAAAAAATTTACAACATTCACTTGGTGTTGTTTTACTTGTATCTTCCCATTGTTATTTAGGACTGCAATTGATCAGTCTCATGTTTGCATATGTGCTTCCTGTGCGGATTACCTCGATATAACCTTAATTCACAAGCATTTTAAGCAAAGATGGATAGTGGCTATTAATGGAATTTAGAACGCGCGTTTCTTCCTGGATTCCATTGCTAACCACTATCCATCTTTTCTCACAAAACGATTTGTAACAGTTTGAAATCTATGCACAAATAATTAGATTAAGAACATTTCAAAAATTTGCGTAATGATAGAAGTATAATACGTATTATTATTATTATTTATCACAATTAAGATTTACGCGGACAAAGAGCAAGATCTTTAATGTGAAATGTCTATTTGTTTAACTTTCTTAAACAAAGTAATAAATCTAAAATCTGCTAGATTACAGAAACCATAGATTGTAATAAATAAGTCTATCGTGTCATAAATAGAATATTACTTGAAAAAATAAGTGAAATATCTTGTCTTTACTTTATACAATCTGCTTTAGTATCAGAAGGGGTTTTGTGGGGATTGTAGTAATTTCAACAGTTGAGATCCTCAGCACTGCTGAGGAGTCTCACAATAGGACGAAATGGCCGTCCAGTACTACCAGGTTTTCCATGGTGGTCTAGCTCCAATTGACTCATGATCTCAACTGTTGAAATTACAATCTGCTTTATTTTACCTTCTAAACAGCTTATTAAAACTATGGTCATACATGTGTAATACATATTCTAATAGCCTAGAAACATACAAATTTACAACTATTTATATGCTCACATTACACATTACTCCGAGATCGTATATCATTTTTTCTTACTTAATAATCCAAAATATATGAGAAATAACTCAAATATACCTATGATCAAATCTTAGTAGTGTAGTTATATTATATTTTTGAAAGTAATATTCATAGCTGCATAAAAACACAGATCGAACTGTTTGACAGCCTACTCGCTCATTTATGAAAATTAAAAGACATTTTTTATTTGTCTTTGATTGGTGAATAACCAAAAATACAAAATATTATTCACGAAGACAATTTGTCAATTTATTAAGGTAGATAAAACACTCAGATTGCAGGGATTGATACTATAAGTTACTTCAATACTTACTGAAGGTTTCTTGGTTTCAGTAATTTCCAAGTAAATGCTACACACTTATTCCATAAGTAACACAATCATGAACCGCATATGCTCTGTACTTAATACCATTATTACCTTGATATGTTTTTTTACTCCTTCCTCGCCTTATTCATATTCTTCAAGCATATAATTGTCTCTTCTACTTCTGCTTTCATCTTAGAACATTTTGTTAACTTTTAAGTAGTTAAGTAACCTTCTTGTGATATTCACTTGGTATTGTTTTATTTGTATCTTCCAATTGTTATTGAGGACTGCAATTGATCAGTTTCATGTAGGCATATATAGGACGAAACGTGCATTTTGGATTCCACTGCTAGCCACTATCCATCTTTTCTTAAAAACGTCTTGTGATACTTTAGAATTCTGAACATATTAATATTCCGTTACAGTCTATTTTCTTAATACCCTCTTGTATCTGTTAAATCACTATAAATTGGATTGTACAACTTCAGTAAACGATATCATCGATAAGAAAACTTTCTTAGTAGAGTTCTCTTTATTTATTGTTCAATGTTGTGTTAGGTTTCTTTTGTTATTCGATGTAACATTAAAAGTTAAGACAGTATTTCTGTCAAGATATTTGTATTTTACAACTTATAACACGATATAATGACAACAGAATAAATATTAATTTACATGTTTACTGGAGTAAGATACATCTTATAGGTGGATGGAATAAATGATAAATTTAGGAAAATAAACCTGCAACGTATTCATAGATCAACGTATATGACTGCAAAATGTTGCTAGAAATATAGTTACAAATACCAGACAATCTCATAGTTTATCATGCTTCCTGTTAGCGATATTTCTACTTACTACAATGTATGTTAATGTATTATGATGGTCATAAATTATTACTGAAATTACATGTGCATGAAAGTTGTACAAGCCTACTTCTTACATCAATCTGTTGATATAGATTATTTTTATAGATAAACAGAAAGTACCATTATTACAGGTAGGTCGAAATATGCACTATCAATACATTGATTATTACCGTGAATTATTTCAAAGAGAAAATCAATTTTATGAACAAATACTTACAATCATCGATTGAAGAAATATTGTTCTTATTATTCAAAAGTGTTGTAACATGATAAGAATAAAAGATATACTGAAATTAAAGAGTAATCTAACTCATGTGTGTCTACGTTGTTTAGTGTCAGTTTAAACCAATACTCAGTGTGTTTCCTACAATGACAGACACCAGGATAACAATATATCTACAGTAAGCGATAGCAAATCAGCTGATATATAGAGTTATGGGTTCATAACAGTAAATGTCAAAGTACCCAAAAAAAACAAAAAGCCACATGAATAACATCCCAAGTAATAAATGTCCCGAATTTCTTTAATCACAAAAACTTAATGTCGAATAATAAAAAGCCATCGAAGTCAATTTTCGGTAATGTGATATCATGTGTTTATTTAGCATTGGAAATAAAATGTGAATTAGATGTTCAAATTATATCCAATGAATATAAAATAACATTAGACCGACTTTGATTTAAATTATGTATTCTCACCCACCTATGCAGTAGGGAATTTTTTCCTATCTTTCCGCTTGCATTCCCCAAACCTGTCGTACAATAGTATTGATAGTTTCAAAGAGTATCTTACTGGTTATTATTGGTTTACCACTTAATTATATAGAAAATAAAAAGTGCTGAGATGACAAGCATTTTGATAACAGTGAGCTCGCTATATATACTTCAGATTCTAGTTTGAACGTGGTTATATTCACAGGCAGTTTATTTCCGGGCATGATGTTTCTAGAGCCGTTTCCTTCTGTTGAAGCATTCAAGAATACAGTAAACGAATTCAAGCAGGTAACATTTTGTCATACGAGATTCCCAGTTCCATCGGAATCGGAAACCGTGCTTTAAGCTTGTGTGCTGTAGAATTGGTAGTAATGATGCCAGGAGAAATCCCAATCATCCCTAAAGAAAGAGGTAAGTGTAAGCAATTTATAAGGCTGATTGACCCGGTTCTTCATCAAAATGCAATTATCCAGCGTTTATACTTTCCAAAAAGAAAGATGAACACCAGACTATAATTTGTGGAAACATGCACCACAATGACGAATGCAATGTATTGACTTATCAAAATAGTTCATTGATGCGGAAGCCAACGGAACCGGGGTTCGAATCCCTCAGTCCTCTTCCGCAGTGATAAGTCAGTTCCAAAATTTCTTCAAACGAGCAACAGTTAGAAGGAGCTTTGCCAGAATTGTGACTCGAGGACATTAATTTAAGAAATTCTTAAGAACAAAGCGAAATGAATAACAATTTAGGGGAAGATACTTGCGTCCATCAGCAGAACAATATCAAAATATCTTATGAATCTAGAACGGTAGATTTCTATATCAGTGCTAACTATTCGTTTTTTATGTAATTTATGTGAAGTCAGTGTACCGAATATTTTTCAGAGATGCATGCGGGTCAATCGAATCCTGATTTTCAGACATCTTTACTAATCGCATCAGATTAAATATTTCCTATTGTAATATCTGTTATTGCAAAAATATATTATTCACCTTCCGTATTTAATTTACTGTGTTCTTTGTGCAAATAGAGTAAAGGTGGCGTACAGTCCGCAGTAGTTAAAAAGAAATTAGATTGTTGGAGATTTAGTAAACCCGTTTAATAAGTCGTCAAGGAATAATAAAAGGAACCAAATGGTTTATACCTTTAAGAATTAACAAATGTGTATCGCAATGTTTCAATAAGGTGTATTTTACGATCTTCATAGACAATTTAACACAATATTAATCCATGTGCGGTTGTTTAGTTGGTAGGTGATAACAAGAATTCATATTATTATTGTTATTATTATTATTACAGTTATTAATAAACGAGAATGATTTAAACTAAGTTATATCTGATTTACCATTATTTCCGTGTTATGATCTAGTACATTAGCTGTTATTAGACTATAACAAAACGTTGACTACAAATATTCCATTTCGCTTAAAAATACTGTATACTGAATTATGTAGTAATAAAGGATAGAATATTTAAGCATTACACGTCGGTTCTAGTTATATTTAATACCATAGAACTGATTTTTTTAAAAGGAGACATAGACACTAATTCTATATTATTACAGATGTTTTCCACTCGCATTCATTGCTTAATTTATTATTTCTTACTGGAAAAGATAATTTTCGGTGAAATGTTTATATCCTCCTAAATCCAAGTTTACTCTTGAAAATTCAGGTCACTGGTTAATGTTAAATAACTAGCTGTTCATTCGGAATTTGATATTCATATTAAACAATTAAATTTGTTTACATTACTCAGTAGTTTTAAGATTAGAATTTAACACAAAATTATGCTTACGTACTATTTAACTGATAGTTATCATTATTGCTACGGAAAAATGGGTGTTACAATGATCTATAAAGGGTACATTACCATGAGATTTTTTAACATTACACTTAACTTCCAATATGAAATTTAATGAATGGTTTTTTAATGTCATTTGGATGATGTACAATCTAAGTTCAATGTTAATAAACAATACATATTATGATAAAATGTACAAAATAGTAACGGCTTTGAAGTTATCATCTTTTTCCAGTTAGGTTCGTGGACGTTTAGCACTGATTTCGTTCGAAACACTTGAAAGATTTATTTAAAAATTTCATACAGTGGTTTAAACAGAAGGTTCTGCCGCCAAATTATTGATGGACATGAAGATAGCTATTGTATTCTTGAAAATACGCATAAAACTTCCCATTCGTTTGTACATTCATGACGATAACACTGTATGCGCCCATAAATATCTCCTAATGAGTTAGATATTTTTATTTAATGTTTACAGTGTCATTGACATACTTTACTTAACATTAGAGTAAATAAAGTTAATTGTGAACTTACTAACTACAACCTTCATAGGAAGGAAGAGAACGGTCTATAAATATAGCCCAAATGACTTTATAACTCTACTAATATTAACTTTTTGAATTTTAATCCGTAAGGAATCTTAGTAGTTAAACGTTAACGTTTGTAGAAATAAATGATGAATGAAAATACTATGTCAAAGCGGCTAAATGAAGTACATAGTTAGACTATAATATTCCAGGAAGCAGACATGAAAAGGATGAATAGCAACTGGAAAAGATTGCCCAGAATAGAGTTGGATGGAGAATGCTGGTGGGCGGTCTATGCTCCTCTGTGAACGGTAACAGACGTAATTCCCTTAGATTTGCCATCAAGTCACAGAAAATTTTCAAATCATAAATTTCATATAAATCAACATCCAATCAAATGTGACTGATTCCCATGGAATTCAACTAATCAGATCTCACATGGAAATTATTTACAACCAATTAAATAATAATTTTAATGGAGAAAAAGTATGTCTATGGACAAATTGAGCACATATTTCAATAACATTAAATTAATCAATGTTTCCCTAATATTTATGGTCATACCATCAAAATTTAAATTAATGGGTACAATAATATTCACAATCGGTTTAATGTTAGCCATAAATTTAGGAACGTCATGAAAATTCCTGAGTTGTGACTAGCTGATAGAATCATTTCGGCCATTCCTAATTAATTTCCAGTCACAGAAAGCTGTTAATCTATACACATGGAATTAAGTTATCTGTTTAAAGTTTTGATTACTGTGTGAATAAATTATTTCTGGTACAATTCATATTCTATTTACATAATCCGACTAAGTATGCTCCAGTTAATTTTAGTTCATCCTTACTGAAACTGAAAGAATTCTATCACTAGGCAATATATCAAGATATTATCAAAGAAATATCTAATTCGAAGTTCCAAAACCTATAACATTATTTCCCTTTGTAATTCTTTTTACTCTAATGACCTTATAACATAGACCCATTTAATGTACCACACCCATGAAAGTGTTTTACTTTTATTAGACCTTTAAAATATTTAAACAAAACTAGAGCAAGAATAAAGTCTAACAGATGTCCTTACGTAATTTATTGATTAATTTTCAAACTGATACACCTTAAATTGTGAATAAAAATTTTGCTCGTACAAATATACCTCACTGTATGCTATCACTATCATATTTCACAACTAGAGAAAGTTAACAAAAAGAAAAACAAAGGAATAGCAGTGAGAATATTACAAAAATTAGTAGAGAACAGAAATGATAATTCAAAAGAAATTGATAAGAAGGGTAGTGAAAGGTACAGGATATGATGAATGGGGGGGGGGTTACATGGAGAAAATGAATTAAAGTTGCTGTGCGAATATAACTTATTTGGAACCATAGTCTGCAAATTCTCTAAACTTACACTAAGATTAAGAGATCTGTGGCTCCTTAAATCCTTTACATCAGTAGTAAGTAAAATTATATAAAAATGCAAAGATATAGTATGAACATGTTTACTATTCTTCAAACTAGTTCTCAAGCTAACCACTTGTCCCGAATATCTCAACCAATGAAAGTTCCCATTCCTATAAGTAAATATCGTGAATTTATCACAAGTAATATTCCACGATACACAAGAGACAGTTAAATATATTACCTGCTTTTTATACTGAATAATTTAGAAAGACAGAAACAGGATATTAAACTGTGACGTCATCAACCACTTAACTAATATTTAATATTTTCGGGATGAATAAGGATTTTCCTTGCACATTAATCAAATGCAACCCAAATTTTGATTGGACTGAATTATACTTGTATTTTCACGAAACTGTATTGTCTACGTTCCCCAATTTCATGAGGTAATCCCCTAATTATAAATTGACCTTTTATGAAAGAATTTTATTTCTACAGCAATAGCTATAACGAATGTAATTGCATACAACTTAAGCGAACATAACGACGTAACCGATTACGATGACAAATAATCCCTCTCTCAAACACAAGTACTCAGGTGAGGAAATTCCTGTCGAGTGGTCCGTTGTAAAATATAATTTACTCCCGAAGAATATAAAAATAGTACACTGGATTGATAATTATTCTTCAGACCGAATGACAGAAAAGACTAAGGGGGAAATGAATGAGGCTCGATACATCCAACCTCTCAATAAGTGTCCTAAGTTTCATATTTCCACCCTGTGATTATTAGTTTTCGACTATACCGGCGATACGTTGTAAAAAGTGCATTATTTTCATATTTGACTTTTCATAAACCTTCATTCAAACTACGAGACATCGCTACTACAGATTATACTTATGAGTGAAGCACGAAAGATGACTGAAACAAAATATAGTTTTATCTCGCATTTCTTGATTTACTCAATTCCATAAAAATAACCAGTTGTAAACAATTATCGGTATTCGTTAGAAACGTTTTGCTCTAACTACAATTTAACAAAAAATTGTATAAATTAACTATCAGAACTTTAAACCGAAGTTGTAAACTGAATAACTCCCCTAACAATTTACATGATGTAGTGTGATCTGCAATATCAAATATCCCAAGTGATATCTTGACTAAACAAATACAAACCAAGTTTCAAAGTCAGCGTAACAAGTGGGATTAAAATATTTTCTTACTGCACACGAAATCCAAAGTTGGCTTGTATTCCACTTGAACATGTTCGTTGGTCTACTAACAACTTCGTTATACATTGATTACTTTAAAATGACAGTCTGATAAACAACATTAAATAACGTTCACAGTGATAAAAACCACGCTGTGATGGTAACAATTTAGAGTTTCTAAATTTAACGACCAGCGTAATAGAATGGACAATTTCGTTTAATAACGTTAGATAAATGACTAACGTTATGAGATTTGACTGAATTGATAGTAAATCAATTTAGTCAACCACCCTATACAGTTAGTAAAGAATGTAGCTGGTACAACACGTATACTAAAAACTGTGGAAATGTGTGACGACTGAGTTTCAAGGTCACGTCAAACAAATATCTTAAGATGGAAAGGTTTGAGTAGAGAATATAAGTAAATATTCGCTCAATCAGCCCTATGCTGATCAAGAGTAAATTTTTATTTCATAGTCAGGAAACTGTAAATCAGTGTATATGATGAAGATTCATTGGTTTCCTATTTCAGATGAATAGAAGGTGGTCAAAAAGCATTGTAAATTCTGGGTATCGTACTGAGTCCTAGATTCATGGCTCTTCGTTGGATGCAAGCCATAGATGCAGCACATAAATTTTGCAGTACTTTTCATACTACTTAAAGTAGGAGAAAACTTTACAGAAGATTTACTACATTGCATTCCTAGAGTAGAATAGTGGAATATTCCAAGACTAAAGTTTAATTAATGAGGAACATTTGAAAACCTCAATATTTATACTATGTGAAATATTTAACAGTACTTAAAATTAATAAAAACTTGTAACCCTTTGATTCCCAGTACCATGTCCAAATTGACAGCTAGAGAAAACAATTGAAATTAATTTCCGAGTATAAGTGTACTCGATTTTCAGTCAAACTTTTCCATTTTAGTGTTAATGAAACTACGCAGCTATTCGGATAAAAGTATTTCGACTAAGATTCAATAGTCGAATGTTTAATGATTCAATCACTAAATCATTCCTTATTCACAGTGTTTAATTAAAGTTCAAAGAGTATCTTAACTGAACACATAGATATTGGTACAAAGGGGCACCGAATACACATGCGCCACACAAATCACTTTATTTGTATGAGGGCTGTGTTACTGCTCGGGTGCCCAAACTAAAGCAGATTATTCTCTTTAGGGGCCACACCGGAGCCTTTGACCTAAAGGTCTAATCTACAAGGCAGTGGAGCAACTTAAGGAGATGCAATCCCATGGTAGCCGGTAACCAATAATTGGTTCATACGCCATTCTCTCCCTTAGGATACTGGGGCCCATGTGCACCATTAATTTGGGATCAGGGTTTTCCAACTCCCCTAGGTAGATCCTCCGCGTCCACGAACCCGGTCAAAGCGCCGGACATTCGCTTTTCGTCTTCTCAATTCCGTAAACAACACCCCCGCCACGAGAAGGCAGTGAGTAGGATTTCCCTGGAAGATGCTATATACGTGTGGCCATGTGAGAGCATTTCCAGAGGGAGAGTGAACTCTCCCCACTCTCAGCCGTACCAGGGCATTTGGGGGCTAAGTGTACAAATAATATTTGATAAAACAAATAAACACTTCGCATAAATATATAATATAAATCATTCTCTTTGAAACCACACATATATATTTAAACAATATTGTTACAAAATGAGGATTTAATTCATTGTTTTCAAATCAAAAAATAATAACAATATTCATTGTGAAAATAGAAAATCAGAAAGAAAAATAATAACTGTCTTGAACAATCTGTCGCAATATTCAAACAATCATCTAAAGTTTAATAATCAGATAGAAATACAGAGAAAAAATCATGAGTACATTATCATGAAGATACAGTAACCGAATAGAATACAAGAAAGTCATTAATACAAATCAATCATATTAACACTTTATTAAGAAATAATATGAAGGGGAGGAAAGAGACAAAAAAAATGTAAGTCATTTAATTATAAATCATATTACAAATTTGATATGAAATAAATTATAACAATAACAGTAATTTTCATTATAAAAATTATCGAAAAGTTGTTATGTAATAAATCACCAAATAACTGATGTTTATTAGGAATAAAGAAATATTTGAAATTAATAAACGGGAGAGAGAGAGAGGGGGAAAACTCGTGAATAGGTAGGTATGAACATATGCGCACATGTACACACATTTTTTTTAAAAAATGCACATTTACACTTTTATTCCTTGTTCAGAATAGGTGGTAATAACAAAAATCATTTGACAGTTAGAAAGAGAAGGATTTAAATCCGGTGATCTGTATAAAACGTTCTGGCTTTCAAAAGAATATGCATTACATCGACATTTGATGGATAATTCTTAGTGTAAATGATACAAAAAAAAGCATTAAATGAAAATATTTAAATGATTTTTCGTTTAAAATACTCTCAAAGTAAACTTAAATATGAATTAACATTTAGGTTATATATGTTCAATAATAGTTTATCATTCTTTTTAAACACATATAATTCAATAATTATTGGCCTAATTTAACAGCCGAAAAACTGAAAACCCAATAGTTTAACTATTGAAAATGTCCTCTGAAATAAGTGAAAAAGCTTCAAAAGACGGATAAATGCATACTTAATTCATATGGTAATGAATGAGTAAGGACAATCTACTAACTTCAGTTAGATCAGAATTGTAAACCAGAAAACATTACCGGACAGCTATTTGGTCATAGTATACGACTATTTATCTCTCGTGCGAATCAACAACTTCATTAGGTACTGAACCTAAGATTTTGAGATAGTGCCTCAGCAACTAATTAACTTTTAAAAAATACTGATCTTCCATTCTAACTCTAGTTAAATCCTGATATTAATTGAAATAGAAACAGACATTAGATGATGAGAAATATAACTAGAGTGAGTTACTTTAAACCTGGAAAAATGATTTAGATTCCTTTAACAAATGATGAACAAAGCAAAGTTTTTGAACAATACCATACGTGAGTTGAAAGAACAACATAGGCAATTTAATGAACAGTTCGAACTAATCTGATAATCAATTATCCCTTCAGAAATGTTATTCTAACAGTAACAATTCACTTTCTTGGATAACTTAGATAACTAAACGATAACTGATGTTTAAAACCAGCTAACAATTTAAAAAAAGACTTCCAACGTTTTTAGATAAATTATTCTTGATTTTTTTAAATAAGCATCACTTACCATACAGAGTTTATAGAGTTTTCGAATTTCATACTGATCTTAATTACACAACTAATGAAAACCAGGAAGTAATGGACAGCTACTTTGTCGTAGCCTTATAGGTTACCATTTAACATTTGATATTACGATAATTAATTACACAACTAATAAACAGTTAAAACACATAAGTTTATAAGTTTGAACAGCTTGTTAATTATCAGTCGATAATAGCATCTGAGAACCTAAAATACAAAGTTTTAGTTAACTAAAAAGACTCATAAATTCGTTTATTACTCCAGTTATCAAGTAACTAATTTAACAAGTAATTTTTCAAGTTCTCTAATCATACATTTATTTACTATTACGTTTTTAACTGCTTGAAATCATGAGTTAATTGAAGCTAGACCACCATGGAAAACCTGGAAGCGCTGGACGGCCGTTTCGTCCTGGTATGGGACTCCTCAGCAGTGCGCATCCACGATCCCGCTTCAATTGACTAGTGATTTCAACCAGTGAAATTTCTAAAAATCTCCACAAAACCCATTCTGATATTACGATTTTGTTAAATCGAATAAAAAAAAACCGCTTATTAAATTATGCTACTTATTAATATCAAAAACACTTTCAAGATATCTGAAATAAAGTTGTTTTCTAGCACAGAGAAGTAATTCACAAGTAAACTATATATATATAGTCAGTATTGTTAAACTATACAACATACGCATATAAAGTTAATTTCTCCTTTTATTTTAATCCTACAAGAAAATCATCATAGAAAAATTCATGTGAAGAATCAATTTTTATTTATTATAAAAATTATTTACTTGAACAAGTTGAACAGCCGTAGG
Organism: Schistosoma haematobium; assembly: GCF_000699445.3. Lineage (NCBI taxonomy): Eukaryota > Metazoa > Platyhelminthes > Trematoda > Strigeidida > Schistosomatidae > Schistosoma > Schistosoma haematobium. The sequence goes on from NC_067196.1 coordinate 40,306,314, forward strand.
AAAATCTGCTTTCAATAGTTGATCACGAATACCACTTGTAATCAAAAGAAAAAATTGGCGAAATGAAAACAATAAAAACAATAATTATAAATAACAACGTAGAGAAAATTGAAAATCTACGAGATGGATACTAAAGTTTCTAAGAAAAATCAACCATTTCATTATTTTGTCCTCATATAACCATTAATTTTGACTCTATCAGTACACTGATCACTATTTATTTTACATTGCTTTAACTTAAAGATATTCATTTCATTTTATAAAGAAATAAAAATAACAACTTAACCGTGATGTGAATTAGCGTTAACATCAAATTTATACAAAGGGTTGAATTGTTATGAAGCTGTGGCTTAGTGGTAACAGCATTCGACTTTTAACCAGTAGGACTCAGATTCAAACCCTAATATATCTGCTTCAGCACGGTCAGTCGGATAGTATTACTACCTTTCATACTTACGGTATAAATTGAAGTCATTTATATGAATTTGTATCTGATTAATGATTTGACTATAATCAAAAAAATAAGTTCATATCAAAAATGATTTAAATGTAATTTTTTTTTAAAAGTACAAATGGGAATAATAGTGACCAGAAGCATTTTTAAATGAGATGAAAACCAATGAAGCTCTAATGAAGGTAATTGTTATAGAAATCTGCAATATCTGACGTAACAAACAAACAAGAAGCCGTCGATTTGGAAGAAGAAATAAGAAAACTCGTTAAAACTATAGAACAATTAGATTGTGAAACTAAATCATTTAAAGATGATAATACATATGAATCGACCCCTTGAGAGTAGTAAGCACGGGAAAACAAAGTTATACTCAAGCTAACCAGTTTGGTAATTAAATGTTCACTTTTAATTAATTAATAAAACATGAAATCACTCATTTATTGATAAACGTATCGATTCTTAGTTGACAATCGATAGCGTATTTACTGACAGAATATTTAATGTTGTGTTATTGGAAGCTATTGGTGGTAAGCTTTAGTCTACGTTTTAATAATCATCACCAAAACTTTTGTCTACCCTTTAAATAATTAACGGTTGATCCGAGGATTCAAGGAAGCATCGCCTAGTACTGGAGTCGTCTATGTAACTGATCTATTGATGTTGCTACTAACTTCCTGAAGAAATAAATAGAAACATATGCCATGTTATCTAATTCTTAGTACTCTGGGCACCGTAAAACATAACATTGGTTAATAGTTAATGTCTGATTAATGCAGTAAAAACTATTTAATCTTTATAAGTGTGTAAACTAATTATGTTGTCATCAAAGCCTCCACCCATCAGTCCATTAAAATCCTATGAAATTTTATATTTACTCAGTTGTATAGACACAATGTCAATTAAAAGATGAAGTTTCATGTTTGATAAACCGTCATATTCCAAAGATATATAACATAAACTAAAAAATTCTGAATAATATACTCAAAATATCTGAACAAAACGGTTTAACTTCAAGGAAACAAATATATCACAATAACGTTGACCAACTGCTTTATCAAGTAATTGTTGGTTGAAAAGAATAAAATACTATTAAAACGGATTAATCAACAAATATAAATTATGTAAGATAGTAAATTACTAAAATGCAATTTTTCTAGATAATTTTTAGAATTAGTCAACAACAGCCACTGAAATGACTCAGAACAATTTTTATATGAACTGTAACTAGTAAGAAGTTCATACAATGAACTAAATATTTTGGTTAACAAAGATCTATTACTCTACGTATATTAATGAGGTATGCATTACTATGAAGTTTAATACAATTCTATTAGATTGTAATCTGAATAAACTAAATTCTAAGTAAATAGGTCAAATTGAAGATATATTTGTCAACCAAATACTATTAACAATTTGAAATGAACATTATTTACTAAAGTGAAAAATAACTCAACAAAATTATAGATAGAAATAGCTTACATTAACATTGAACAGCAAACATATGGAAGTAAGTTGAACCTGTGTGGATCTGAGAAAAGTGTATCCCATAATAGGAGTACATCTGTAACACAATAGATAAATACGAGTAGAATACTGAAATGTAATTGAAACCAATTTCATATCTATGAAAAGACCAAAATTGGTGTTAATTATGAACAATAAGTAGGGTGATCAGAATGTGCTAGATAGAAAACACTAAAACAAAACATCACTTCAAAAAACATTATTTATTTGTATCAGATATCAAGAAGATGCGTGAATTTTAAATTAATTTGTACTGTCAGAAGGGGTTTGTGGAGATTTTTAGAAATTTTCACAGATTGAAATCATGAGTCAGTTGAAGCTAGACCACCATTGAAAACCTGGAAGCACTGGACGGCCGTTTCGTCCTAGTAGGGGACTCCTTCTAAAAATCTCCACAAACCCCTTCTGATAATAATCATCTGCTCACTAGTGACTGACTTCAAGAGATACTCCTGGAGTTCTAGTGGGAAGCCGTTACCAGTGGAGTACAACCAGGTCTGTTGTGAGATATCAGCTCACTGAAGACAATGGTATATGGTGGCGCAACTTCGTGGATTGGTTGAAGTTAGACATTAACACCACTGGATACCGGCTCAGTGGCCTAATCGTTAAGTGCTCGCGCGCGAAGCCAGTAAGTCCTGGGTTCGAGCCCCGCGTGGTGCGGGATCGTGGACGCGCACTGCTGAGGAGTCTCGTACCAGGACGAAACGGCCGTCCAGTGCTTCCAGGTTTTCAATGGTGGTCTAGCTTCAACTGACTCATAATTTGTACTGGCTTGGATCATCTCGATACTGACTGAAATTTCGATCAGTCTTGATTGACATATGTGCATCGTGGACGGATTACCTCGATGTAGTTTTTATGACGTTTATGTAGAGTAGATGAAATGTGACTAGGAGTGAAACCAGGTACGCAAGCGAACAGCTCTCTAGACTCAATAATCAAGTGGGTAACGCGTTGGAGACTGGAGCCAACAGTATTGGGTTCGAGTCCAGGAATGGAAATCAACTCTGGGATGCATGTATATCCAGACGACGTGTCTCAAATACGACAGAACATGAGTCCCAGATTCTAATAGTGGCCACACTTCATTTATTCTATATAAAAGATGTATGAATGTGAACTATCATTTCAGTTAGTGGATGAACATGGGAATAAAATATCTTCAGTTAGGTTATCTACACTTACATCTAATAACTTGTATCTTCACTTATGAGCAAAATATAATGAATAACGAACTTATGGTTTAAATACATGCAAAATGGTATTCGTGTTAACCAACTCCAACCTCCCAGTTGAAATACGCTAGAAACTGAACTTAAAAATGTAATTAAGTGTTGTTCACCTTCTTTTTAACAGTTTCACTAGTATTCGAGAGAGTTGACGATATAAAACGTGTTAACATAATATACTATTTAATAAAAAGTAATTCGCCTTTTTCTTTAAATGGTATATATACGTTCAAATATGAGTTTCAGTTTTATATATGAATATAACAAAACTGAAAATGAATGAACATTAGTTTAAACAATTCCATTCATTCATTCATTCATTCATTCATTTCTGATCAATACTTTGTATACGATTGAATTTTCTCGAGCATAAAATAAATCAAAAGTTAACAACACAAACAACAAATCATTAAATTACGTAGTTATGGTCGATTTCTGTGTCATTTCTTTTAATGATGAAAATGCACACAGTATAAATTAGTGAGATGAAAATATTCTCATAAATACAGTTGCACCATTATAAGAGATGAAGAGTTTACATAATAAGTTTCGCTTAAATATGTACAATAATATAATTTCTAAGAATGTAGTTCTAAATTCTCTTATTTTTTTTCATGCCAGTATAAACTAAATGTAACGGTAACACACCTTTGAATAAACAACTTATTGGTTTGTAAATTGTACAAGACATTTCTTTTTAAAATTTTCATTGATTGAAATTAAAAGTGATGTCTCTGGTTAAAATAAAAATTCGATGTAACAGTAAGATTTCAATTTTATTATCTGGTAAATAATCCAGACAAAACTTAGATACCTTACAATTTTCTAGGCTTTTCAATACATTTTAATTATGTTTAATTGTATTAACTATTGTATTATTAACCATTGTATTAACCATTTTTACTACAAAAATAATAATTTTTTGAACAGTAGTTCTGTTTTGTTTATATCCATTTAATTGAGTGCACTGAACGGGTTAATAAATTGATTTTTTTTTAGTGGTTGTAATTTACATCACATTTTCCAATGTTGTTTAGATTATCAATCGCATATCCGTATACAGTACACTACTCCAATGTAATAAGAATTAAAAAGGAGCAAGTAAAGTTCCTTACTTAAAATGGACACTAACTTGTAAAGTATTTTAACAGTTATGTTTGAAAGCAAAATATACATGAAAAATGTTAAATAATGTAAATAATATTCAACTGGAAGTACAGTTAACAATATACACATAAGGGTGTTAAACAATATACATAACATATTTGTTGAATGTATCAGACATTTGCTTACTAGTTTTAAAGAAAATCTAAATTAATTATAATTAGATAGAAACTCAAACGACAATAAGTAAACAAGATTGAAAATTTTGTAACTTTTAGCTGGGTTCGTAATATAACAATGTAATCAATATTATTCTGACCACACGAGAAAGAAACGACTGTATATTTAAAAAACAAAACAGTTACTTTGATCTATAAAAATGTTCGTCTAAATTTGAACGGGTGGTTTCACAGTAGTTGAGCAATGATTTAATGTAATATAAGACATTAAGAGAGAAAAGTCATATTTATGAAAATCTTAACGATTGAACTGAAATGAATTTAGTTATATTCACTTTGATATTGAATAATTATCCTAGAGACTTTATAAAAAGAATAAGTGAGGAAGAAAATCTAAAAGACAAAAGACAAACCAAAAGGATGTGTTAACGTAGTAGTGATCTCATGTACCAAAGGAATTTCAGAAGGATTCTAAATCATCATAATATAAGGGTATTTTTCCGAACAACCAATACTCTAAACTCTGAATTAATAAGAACCAAAAAATCAACACCAAAGGAGGAACGATAAAAACTGTGTATATAAGATCTAAGGTAGTGAATGTGATATACATGTAGGTGAGAAATAACGGCAGCTTAATGTGAGAGTGAAGGAACATAAAATTTCTCTGAAGCACATTCCCGAATCCTAAGAAGACATGAGAAAACTAGAAAACAATTCAGCGATAGCATTACATTCAATAGACTCTGGGCATACGATTTATCCCAATGACACAAGATTCCTCCAAGAAGATTTACTTCATACAAAATAAGATTAACAGCTGAAGCCCTACATAGATGAGTAAATCCAAACAATATTATGTGGAGAGATGGTATACAATCAGCTGTCCCATGTTGACTAATAATTAACAAGTAAACCAAAACTCCCTCTTACATTTTCCTTCATTTAATCCATCTCTTATTTTTGTGGAGAACAACGATTACTTTCACTTGTTCTAGTCAGTTGGTTTATCTGAAAATACGGTAAACAATCAGTTTGGTTAACATAATAACACAAATGTTTTTTTTACTTACCTTCATTTTATGTATGATGTGACATGTTTGATTCATATCATCTATTAAATTATCTGATTTCATCAAAAGTACCTAATTGGGGGTGATATATAATCAGTGAATTTTCTCACATCAGATCTCCATAAGCATACAAACAACTATCATCTCAGCTTATTCATTGTAATTTTATATTCCTTGGAAATATGTAGAAAGTAGGATATTTTACCTGAATATCAATTCTTTGCAGTCAACGGTCAGGTTTTTGTTTTCAGATATTATGTGGTTTATTGAGATTTAGGGTTCTGGGTGTTAACAATCATATTTTCTATCTATTCATGTATTTAACAGGCACAAATGCGTTCCAACTATAGCAATATAACCCTCTCCGTTATATCATTAGCAGTTGTGAATATAAGATATTTAATGCCTTAATTGAATATACTTTCATCACAGTGTCAATCTTCGGCGAACCTAAAATCCTTTAAGTGGGTGAAGCTATTTATAAAACTTTATAAGACGTCGAACTCATGAGTTTCAAGTGCTTTGTATAAGAAAATTGACGATATTACTAACAATAACACAACAGAATTACAAACCTGGAAGCATGAATTCTCGTGCCAGCAACAAGCTTAACCAACGAAATGCAAAATGTTCCGGAACAAGTTCTATTTTTTTAAAGTGTTTACATAGATTATTGTCGAATTTAGATAATAAGTCCGATAAAATTTTCATTTGCCCACCTGATAAAAATTGAGCAAGTAAACAACAAAACAAATTAAGTTTTAGAATTTAAAAAGTAACAATATATTATTACCACCCATACTGAGGAATAGAAAACATAATGAAATAATATGTAAAAATCCGATAAATTACTACATAACCTATCTGACAATACGTTGTTTTTGTTATTATCGTTAGATACGCATTACTGTTGTATAAGGTATCGTTTGGTATCAACAATTCATTACAACCATCACATAACTTCTATCTGTTGTAATGAGGCATGCATAAAGATCTGTGATGAAATCTACAGTTGGTATCAAGTGGAATGTAATTAAAAACTATCAGCAATAAAGTAGACGCAACCTTCTTTTGATCTGTGGCTAAATCTTGAAAATTAAGACTGAAAATACCATACATACCGATTCTTTTCACGTACTTTACCTGGTTTTCTACTCATTTCGATATAATACTCCTTTGTTAATAATCATGTCGAATCCTTTTTCACATGTCACTGTACAGCGTTGTTATTTGAACCGATAACTAAATGCAACGGGTATTACCTTGTGTATTATCAGTTATCCTACAACAAAGCATTAATAGACATGGGTAAATAGCGAAACTTCAACCAACCATCTTACTCGACATGTGTTTTCCAATAAACCAGTGTTTTAACTTAATAAGGGGCATTACTCTTACAGAATTTTCTTCGAAGTAAAAAGCTATCATAATTCTGATATGATTTTAGCTGTAACATACTCATGAACCGAGAATAACTCGAGTAACATATTGGTAGTTTACTACGTGTATGATAAATGTGTAACTCAACTAAATGGTATATAAAATGATATAGAGATTTTGTGTTAAATTAGTTTAATGGTTATCTATTTCATCTGACCTACTCTTTTGAGGTAAACTACGTAACTAATTATTTTGATATACAGTGACTAAACCCCATGTAATTTCATACAGTACATATTTATTCAGTGCAGATATGTGACTGACCTATAAGATTATATTATTAATGTATGATGAGAGGAAATATTGGCTAAAATACCAGTTATTCTTTTTAAATAAAAAACGCATTGAATCGGGTGCTTTTATGAAGGAGAAATGAATCGAAAACCGTAAATGCTCACCTAGACCAGCTTCACGACTACCATCTAACTTTCGTAGAAAATTAGGATGAATTTCAGTCATAAGGTTATTGAAGCAATAAAATGTATCCATTTCTGCATATTCTGTGTGAAAAGAGTTGAGGTAATAAAATTAAACAGGATTTCGATACATCAAGAATAGAAATTGCGAAAATCAGGAGTATAAATTATCAATGTATTTTTCGACAGACTAGTTTATAATTTACAAAAATGTCAGTAGAGACGTATCTTTACTCCTCAGATGACTACAAACTAATCACGAGCAGAAGGTATTATCCCCCAAAGCTTCCTAGTGAATAAATTAAATCTAAAATAAAAGTGTGATTTAGATAATTAAGTCTTCATTGCTTTGTTACAAGACAAGTTGAAAGATCAAAAAAATTTCGGTCCTAAATACATTTAGAGATCTTTTTTATACAAATCTTTTTTCAATAACTAGGGTGTTTACGACTTGAGACAAATTATATTCCAACTGTTCATATGACTGATAATCCAATACACGCAAAATGACCAGATGCACTAATATATTATTTTAATATTTTGATGAAGATTACTCTCGAAATAATTAATAAACCCACTGCCACAAATAAGTACACAAAAGATATCTGAATGACTTTACAGGTTGACAACATGTACATCGACTGAAATTGACGCACCACATCATCATGGAGATGAAACTGTTATGACAAACACAACAGTAGTACAAATACTAACATTATCAGAAGTAGTAACAAAATATTAGGCATACAATATATGATTTGAGGAGAAAATATAGGTTACTGAAACAAAAGAATGTAGTCAATTGAGAGACTCAAAATCTGAGAGAAGACAGAGAATGGATGCATCTGCACAAATGACAGTCATTCTGAGCCATGTTATATCACATCTGCAACGATTGGACACGATAATCTAATCGACATCGACCAGGTATCTTGCACCCACAAACATGATTCAGTCTCACTGTTGATGACTTAACGATCGATACGAAGTTTTGGACTGACTAAACTTAGCTTTGTCACAGCCTAATTCTATATCATTCAACATCACACGTCGAGGTAGACAATGCTTGGTAATTCGTACCAGACACCTCGACTACTTTAGTCGATGGAGATTTACTACATCATCAACCGATTCGCCCTCGCTACCACGTTTCCTGCCCCTAACTTCCAACAAAAATCTTCAGCAAATATATAAATACACAGAATAAACTTGCTTCTCCAGGATTCATCGGGGTCAGTGGCGAAAACATAGTATATCGGTGCAATAATTTCATTCATTCCTTGAACATAACCCTGAGACACATGAGTTTTATAATATACATATAGAATTCTTTCAATCACTTCCCAATGTGGTTCCTGATGCGGTGAGGTCGAATTCCAATCGCTTTTACGGTTTATCTTACTTCTTTGTGATTGTGTTACTAAACCAGAAGATAATCGATGGCTTGGTTGGAAAGGAGCGTAGGTAGGTAGATGAATTATATTTGTAACACCGGCAAGATTTTTATTCAATGAACGGGACTAGAAAGAAAACAAGTAAAATTGAACACTTAAAACATGTTATGATAACAATAACATATACTTAAATCAAAAGCAATCCGTAGAAACAATTATAAAATACATCTTTCACCAGAAGTCTACATTAACCAACTATCAAAAACTGAGAGGTATAAGACCTTTCAATTGTTGAATGAATTCTCAGATGACAAACATTCATATCTGCAGCTAAGAAGTTGAGTTAGATTACTAACTAGTTGAGTTTTAATGCATTGATTACTGTAGTTGGGTTGAAACTAAGAACGTGCATTTACTAAAAACTATAGATAGCCCATCTTTAGTAGTTTTAACAATCATAACTCTGTATTAGGGTAGAATGTGACAATGACAGTTACTTAATGGCTTCTGATAACGGTTGTTCAGCTGATGTTAACTGTAACATGAACTATCTTTGAATAAAATACAACAAAAAAGTGGTGTTTAGTAACTAACAGGAAACGTTCAATCAATCAAGCTATGAAAAAAATTAGCCTACTGGCACAAGTGTCTAACGTTGATCGGTTCATGATCTCAATGAAACTTAACAATCTCCATAACCCTATACTGACAATGCGATATATACTTGCCAATGAATCTTCTCAATGTTAGTTTCACTTCAATAGCTCCCTTTTAACTGTTCAATAACTAGCCAATCTGTGTAACTACATTTTAGGAAGACAATTTCACCTTCCGATATTCAAAAGCTATATAGATGGAACATTTGTAAAACTTGTCTTGGCGTCTTTGTATTAAAATATTTAGTCAGTCAGCTATAATATTAAAAAATAAAATATTATAACCACTACAAAACCTCTTTTACGATATATGCCGTTGAGTAAATTGCTGGTGCTTAAAATGTGCGTTGTTGCAATTATACTTTGTCTTATACGGAAACGATTCCAGGGAAACCCTTGAAATAAATCACGTCTTAGCATCCCTACACGAAATAATACTCCGTTTCTGAGATGTCCAACGAGAATCAGCGAAATATAATGCAAAGTTGGTAACCCAAAGCATGAGATTTGTAAGCAAAACATTTGCTCAAAAAATACCAAGGAGAATTTTTAGGACTATTTACCTGAAGTGCAGAGGTTTCCCCTCTTCTCCGTAACACCCCAACAGGTACTTCCTTTCCAAATAATGATAGACAAGAATACTCTGTGGGACGACGAAAGAAATCAAAATCTGGACACAGTCTCTGACAGTCTTTATTAATCTGGAGTAAAATTTCATTATCGCGAAAAAACGCGATCCAATTTCCATCTGGTTCTAAATTCAGTGGCTAGAGAAGTAACAATAATACTAAATGAATATACTTACATGATCAGCAGGCATAGCATCTGCCACACAAGACTCAAATACAAATTCCTTTACATAACCTTCATATTGCCTTCTGTTAAAAGTGATCCGTTCTTGCCGTTTTTCGACATTATAAGGAAGATAATTTAAAAGGAACTGAAAAATGTAGAGGAATACCTTACCTTCCAAACTCTAGAACGGATCCCATTAGAATCGGGACAACCGTCAATAGACAATCTTTTAAGTTCTTCAATATTTACGTTTTCTCCACTTATAATATTTAGCATTTGTTCATGTCTATGGAACAATAAATCAGCATCGAGCGTACTACCTAGAGCATTTCATATCCATTACAGAGAGCTGTTTTAGTAAAATCACATAATAGCGGTTCTAATGAACATTTCCTTGAAATATGAGTTTTAAATTTCTCTAAAAAGCGTAAACATTTGAGAAAAGGTTTAGTGACACAGAGAGATTGGTACAAATGTGAGTTAGCTTAAATGCCCATCGCACATCAGAACGGCGAGATGAAATTGACATAATAGGAAACAAGATAACTGGAATGCTTAGTAGTGATGAGAATAACTGAATGCTGAGAATATTGTTCCGGAAGGGATGAAAAGGTACGTATGAGTGTATGAACATGATCACCACACGGACCCCAACTAAATATTTTGCACCTAACCACATAGCTCAAACCAACAATCACTGACTACATGAACTGATGTTACACTATGAGTTGGCTTCCACACGATTTCTTACAAGCTAGAAGCTAAACACTTGTAACCAAGGTACTAGAAGTCATGGACGCACTAACAATACTGACAGTAAAACGCGAAGTGAGCTTATATTAACATTCTAGTGTTTTGCTCTTCCTATGGCTAATCATCTCAGAAGTCATCACAATATGGTTTAAAAGCCGTCATCGAATAGATTCAGAAACGGATTGCGTTTATCTCATTGAATAGTCAGTAACAGGAACCCCCTATCTCAATAACCAGGTACCAGCTCTATCAGAGAACACCATGTGGAAGCTGGATCTATGCAGGAGAACAGCTTCCACGGATTAACACAGGTCAAACGACCTACTATCGTAAGGACGGGTTTAAACCTAATGACTTAAACATAAAACTATTTAGATATTTATGTAAATTACCAAATATAATCAGACGAGTTACAGCATGGTGTGTGTTTATTATTCACTGTTCATGGAAGCTGTTTAGAATGTGGTTAAACAGAAAACATCGACCTTTAGATGTAACAAGCAGTACGAAAGGTAACACAACAGAATTCACACGTTTCCCTTGATGAACACGAATTAATGATTATTATTTACCTAAAGACGGAAAATCTTAGCAAGCACAAGGGATGACTAAAGATAGACAACAAGACAGACCTAGACAGGATCAGACATACAACTAGTTGCAGTCACATTTGCATCTGTTGCATTCAAAAGGTTATGCGAATATAAACAAGAGCGAACAAAATGAAATAATAGTAAATACTGCATTGTGGAAACCACACAGCCGACCAAAACGCCGTAAAATAAAGGACGGAAGTATACCGACAATAATAAAAACCATAAACAAAATTCCAAAGAACGACAATATATGGCGAATTCGTTACGCACTTTTAGTGTGAAGTTAAACGTCTACGACAGGATATCAAACGTCATCCCGCAAGAAGTTCTCTAAAGCACAAATATCGCTTGGGAACTCGAAAGTTAAGTTTCAGAAATTTGTAACTATGTCATAAAAACCGTCCAATTAAAAACGGGATGGTTGGAAGAGAAATATGCAAACAGCTTTGACATTGCTTCCAGACAGGATATACAATGTATGACCACATATTACGTTGAGACAAAAAATACATTTCTAATTTTTACAAGCGCAAAATGAAAAAAATAGCAAATTATATAAATATCTATGAAATAAAAACCTTAAGAGCGAAGCGATTTCAGATTTATTGCAAAGATGAGCGGCGAGGGCAAGGTAAAAAGGCAGGGTATAAACGGTAATCACTTTCAAATCTGTCCGCCGTTTCGTTTCAACGGCCTTGAACGCGCTGACTGGAAGCGGGCATTCCGTATTTCAATTGCCGTGTGTGTGTTGGGTCCTATGAGTATTAAATTTTTCCATATATAAGTCATCTTTTGATGCATAATAAACACTAAATAACTGCTAAGAGCATTCGTAGATTCGGAAGCCGGATTGAATTTGATAATGCGCTAAGGGATTTCCATGAAGTGCCTATAAGTCTTTTACAAGTAGTGACATTCATTCATAACTTCCTAAGTAACACAACAACTGTATTACCGAGACGGAGTGAAGAGTATATAATAACTCATTTGTGAACCCTATAACAGACACGTCACAAATCAGTATCAAATAAAAAACATGGTTGTGTCACCATGCTCAAAAGAAACACCGATCGTTTTACTCATGAAGATTTTGTTCCTACTTGATGTGGTGTTATACACTATTACTGCAGACGTTCAGAAAGCCGCTGGACAACACTAAACGTCAATTGTTACTCACATAATTTTTCTCTGATACGTTAAATAATTATGTCACTTCAGTACAAAACAATGGTACCTCTAATGGATATAACTTTTTATGGCTAAATACAAACAAGTTATATAATATTCACAATTAGGTTAACGCTTGATTGCTTCTACTTACATTTTATAAACAACTACCGACATCCATGTTCACCGTCACCGCAATCAAGGAGGTGAAGCATATGTGAAAGATTTTACGGCTCATTTTCGTGAAAACTCAATCTGTGATGTATTTTTTGACTAGAAACACGGTGAACTTTACTTGCTTGAGTTTGTATTGTTACAAATAACTATATTAAGCTAACTTCAGATTTACTTACGTGGTGAGCAAGAAATACGTCAAACTGCCAATAAATTGGAATAAAAACTATGTTACAAGCACTAGCAATACAGAAATTGATGTGTGATGGAAAGAAGCCTGTTAATAGCTGATAAATAACGACACAAAAATCCACGACAATATGTAACGTGTGCGCGAAAATCCCTGGCTTACCCGCCAGTCCGTGCCAGGTAAAAACGGTAATCCCTTTCAAATCTGTCCGCCGTTTCGTTTCAACGGCCTTGAACGCGCTGACTGGAAGCGGGCATTCCGTATTTCAATTGCCGTGTGTGTGTTGGGTCCTATGAGTATTAAATTTTTCCATATATAAGTCATCTTTTGATGCATAATAAACACTAAATAACTGCTAAGAGCATTAATTGAGTATTTTCTGTTTTGTAGTGCACACTTTAGCTCTGTTGTTCCTTCAAAACTTGATCTGTGGTCCTAAGTGCTGTAGTGAAAGTCAACAGCTATATATAATTTGTTGATAAGGTCCGGAAAACAACGTAAGAAAGATAAAATAACGTAAAAGGTTATAGATACGCATAGTTTTTGTGAGTTAAGACGAAATGTCAACTGAAGGGTAAGTCCTAAATATTTGTTGTTCTTCCTTCAGTTAATTTTTTCAAGGAATAACCTTTTTTAATAACTATTGCGTGTTGTCTCTAGTGCTTCATGCTCAAGTGAAATTTCAGTGGAAGTAAGCGACGCGTTCCAACGTATTATGCTGAACAAGAGATTCGGAAGCTGGATTGAATTTGATAATGCGCTAAGGGATTTCCATGAAGTGCCTATAAGTCTTTTACAAGTAGTGACATTCATTCATAACTTCCTAAGTAACACAACAACTGTATTACCGAGACGGAGTGAAGAGTATATAATAACTCATTTGTGAACCCTATAACAGACACGTCACAAATCAGTATCAAATAAAAAACATGGTTGTGTCACCATGCTCAAAAGAAACACCGATCGTTTTACTCATGAAGATTTTGTTCCTACTTGATGTGGTGTTATACACTATTACTGCAGACGTTCAGAAAGCCGCTGGACAACACTAAACGTCAATTGTTACTCACATAATTTTTCTCTGATACGTTAAATAATTATGTCACTTCAGTACAAAACAATGGTACCTCTAATGGATATAACTTTTTATGGCTAAATACAAACAAGTTATATAATATTCACAATTAGGTTAACGCTTGATTGCTTCTACTTACATTTTATAAACAACTACCGACATCCATGTTCACCGTCACCGCAATCAAGGAGGTGAAGCATATGTAAAAGATTTTACGGCTCATTTTCGTGAAAACTCAATCTGTGATGTATTTTTTGACTAGAAACACGGTGAACTTTACTTGCTTGAGTTTGTATTGTTACAAATAACTATATTAAGCTAACTTCAGATTTACTTACGTGGTGAGCAAGAAATACGTCAAACTGCCAATAAATTGGAATAAAAACTATGTTACAAGCACTAGCAATACAGAAATTGATGTGTGATGGAAAAAAGCCTGTTAATAGCTGATAAATAACGACACAAAAAATCCACGACAATATGTAACGTGTGCGCGAAAATCCCTGGCTTACCCGCCAGTCCGTGCCAGGTAAAAACGGTAATCCCTTTCAAATCTGTCCGCCGTTTCGTTTCAACGGCCTTGAACGCGCTGACTGGAAGCGGGCATTCCGTATTTCAATTGCCGTGTGTGTGTTGGGTCCTATGAGTATTAAATTTTTCCATATATAAGTCATCTTTTGATGCATAATAAACACTAAATAACTGCTAAGAGCATTAATTGAGTATTTTCTGTTTTGTAGTGCACACTTTAGCTCTGTTGTTCCTTCAAAACTTGATCTGTGGTCCTAAGTGCTGTAGTGAAAGTCAACAGCTATATATAATTTGTTGATAAGGTCCGGAAAACAACGTAAGAAAGATAAAATAACGTAAAAGGTTATAGATACGCATAGTTTTTGTGAGTTAAGACGAAATGTCAACTGAAGGGTAAGTCCTAAATATTTGTTGTTCTTCCTTCAGTTAATTTTTTCAAGGAATAACCTTTTTTAATAACTATTGCGTGTTGTCTCTAGTGCTTCATGCTCAAGTGAAATTTCAGTGGAAGTAAGCGACGCGTTCCAACGTATTATGCTGAACAAGAGATTCGGAAGCTGGATTGAATTTGATAATGCGCTAAGGGATTTCCATGAAGTGCCTATAAGTCTTTTACAAGTAGTGACATTCATTCATAACTTCCTAAGTAACACAACAACTGTATTACCGAGACGGAGTGAAGAGTATATAATAACTCATTTGTGAACCCTATAACAGACACGTCACAAATCAGTATCAAATAAAAAACATGGTTGTGTCACCATGCTCAAAAGAAACACCGATCGTTTTACTCATGAAGATTTTGTTCCTACTTGATGTGGTGTTATACACTATTACTGCAGACGTTCAGAAAGCCGCTGGACAACACTAAACGTCAATTGTTACTCACATAATTTTTCTCTGATACGTTAAATAATTATGTCACTTCAGTACAAAACAATGGTACCTCTAATGGATATAACTTTTTATGGCTAAATACAAACAAGTTATATAATATTCACAATTAGGTTAACGCTTGATTGCTTCTACTTACATTTTATAAACAACTACCGACATCCATGTTCACCGTCACCGCAATCAAGGAGGTGAAGCATATGTAAAAGATTTTACGGCTCATTTTCGTGAAAACTCAATCTGTGATGTATTTTTGACTAGAAACACGGTGAACTTTACTTGCTTGAGTTTGTATTGTTACAAATAACTATATTAAGCTAACTTCAGATTTACTTACGTGGTGAGCAAGAAATACGTCAAACTGCCAATAAATTGGAATAAAAACTATGTTACAAGCACTAGCAATACAGAAATTGATGTGTGATGGAAAAAGCCTGTTAATAGCTGATAAATAACGACACAAAAATCCACGACAATATGTAACGTGTGCGCGAAAATCCCTGGCTTACCCGCCAGTCCGTGCCAGGTAAAAACGGTAATCCCTTTCAAATCTGTCCGCCGTTTCGTTTCAACGGCCTTGAACGCGCTGACTGGAAGCGGGCATTCCGTATTTCAATTGCCGTGTGTGTGTTGAGTCCTATGAGTATTAAATTTTTCCATATATAAGTCATCTTTTGATGCATAATAAACACTAAATAACTGCTAAGAGCATTAATTGAGTATTTTCTGTTTTGTAGTGCACACTTTAGCTCTGTTGTTCCTTCAAAACTTGATCTGTGGTCCTAAGTGCTGTAGTGAAAGTCAACAGCTATATATAATTTGTTGATAAGGTCCGGAAAACAACGTAAGAAAGATAAAATAACGTAAAAGGTTATAGATACGCATAGTTTTTGTGAGTTAAGACGAAATGTCAACTGAAGGGTAAGTCCTAAATATTTGTTGTTCTTCCTTCAGTTAATTTTTTTCAAGGAATAACCTTTTTTTAATAACTATTGCGTGTTGTCTCTAGTGCTTCATGCTCAAGTGAAATTTCAGTGGAAGTAAGCGACGCGTTCCAACGTATTATGCTGAACAAGAGATTCGGAAGCTGGATTGAATTTGATAATGCGCTAAGGGATTTCCATGAAGTGCCTATAAGTCTTTTACAAGTAGTGACATTCATTCATAACTTCCTAAGTAACACAACAACTGTATTACCGAGACGGAGTGAAGAGTATATAATAACTCATTTGTGAACCCTATAACAGACACGTCACAAATCAGTATCAAATAAAAAACATGGTTGTGTCACCATGCTCAAAAGAAACACCGATCGTTTTACTCATGAAGATTTTGTTCCTACTTGATGTGGTGTTATACACTATTACTGCAGACGTTCAGAAAGCCGCTGGACAACACTAAACGTCAATTGTTACTCACATAATTTTTCTCTGATACGTTAAATAATTATGTCACTTCAGTACAAAACAATGGTACCTCTAATGGATATAACTTTTTATGGCTAAATACAAACAAGTTATATAATATTCACAATTAGGTTAACGCTTGATTGCTTCTACTTACATTTTATAAACAACTACCGACATCCATGTTCACCGTCACCGCAATCAAGGAGGTGAAGCATATGTAAAAGATTTTACGGCTCATTTTCGTGAAAACTCAATCTGTGATGTATTTTTTGACTAGAAACACGGTGAACTTTACTTGCTTGAGTTTGTATTGTTACAAATAACTATATTAAGCTAACTTCAGATTTACTTACGTGGTGAGCAAGAAATACGTCAAACTGCCAATAAATTGGAATAAAAACTATGTTACAAGCACTAGCAATACAGAAATTGATGTGTGATGGAAAAAGCCTGTTAATAGCTGATAAATAACGACACAAAAATCCACGACAATATGTAACGTGTGCGCGAAAATCCCTGGCTTACCCGCCAGTCCGTGCCAGGTAAAAACGGTAATCCCTTTCAAATCTGTCCGCCGTTTCGTTTCAACGGCCTTGAACGCGCTGACTGGAAGCGGGCATTCCGTATTTCAATTGCCGTGTGTGTGTTGGGTCCTATGAGTATTAAATTTTTCCATATATAAGTCATCTTTTGATGCATAATAAACACTAAATAACTGCTAAGAGCATTAATTGAGTATTTTCTGTTTTGTAGTGCACACTTTAGCTCTGTTGTTCCTTCAAAACTTGATCTGTGGTCCTAAGTGCTGTAGTGAAAGTCAACAGCTATATATAATTTGTTGATAAGGTCCGGAAAACAACGTAAGAAAGATAAAATAACGTAAAAGGTTATAGATACGCATAGTTTTTGTGAGTTAAGACGAAATGTCAACTGAAGGGTAAGTCCTAAATATTTGTTGTTCTTCCTTCAGTTAATTTTTTTCAAGGAATAACCTTTTTTTAATAACTATTGCGTGTTGTCTCTAGTGCTTCATGCTCAAGTGAAATTTCAGTGGAAGTAAGCGACGCGTTCCAACGTATTATGCTGAACAAGAGATTCGGAAGCTGGATTGAATTTGATAATGCGCTAAGGGATTTCCATGAAGTGCCTATAAGTCTTTTACAAGTAGTGACATTCATTCATAACTTCCTAAGTAACACAACAACTGTATTACCGAGACGGAGTGAAGAGTATATAATAACTCATTTGTGAACCCTATAACAGACACGTCACAAATCAGTATCAAATAAAAACATGGTTGTGTCACCATGCTCAAAAGAAACACCGATCGTTTTACTCATGAAGATTTTGTTCCTACTTGATGTGGTGTTATACACTATTACTGCAGACGTTCAGAAAGCCGCTGGACAACACTAAACGTCAATTGTTACTCACATAATTTTTCTCTGATACGTTAAATAATTATGTCACTTCAGTACAAAACAATGGTACCTCTAATGGATATAACTTTTTATGGCTAAATACAAACAAGTTATATAATATTCACAATTAGGTTAACGCTTGATTGCTTCTACTTACATTTTATAAACAACTACCGACATCCATGTTCACCGTCACCGCAATCAAGGAGGTGAAGCATATGTAAAAGATTTTACGGCTCATTTTCGTGAAAACTCAATCTGTGATGTATTTTTTGACTAGAAACACGGTGAACTTTACTTGCTTGAGTTTGTATTGTTACAAATAACTATATTAAGCTAACTTCAGATTTACTTACGTGGTGAGCAAGAAATACGTCAAACTGCCAATAAATTGGAATAAAAACTATGTTACAAGCACTAGCAATACAGAAATTGATGTGTGATGGAAAAAGCCTGTTAATAGCTGATAAATAACGACACAAAAATCCACGACAATATGTAACGTGTGCGCGAAAATCCCTGGCTTACCCGCCAGTCCGTGCCAGGTAAAAACGGTAATCCCTTTCAAATCTGTCCGCCGTTTCGTTTCAACGGCCTTGAACGCGCTGACTGGAAGCGGGCATTCCGTATTTCAATTGCCGTGTGTGTGTTGGGTCCTATGAGTATTAAATTTTTCCATATATAAGTCATCTTTTGATGCATAATAAACACTAAATAACTGCTAAGAGCATTAATTGAGTATTTTCTGTTTTGTAGTGCACACTTTAGCTCTGTTGTTCCTTCAAAACTTGATCTGTGGTCCTAAGTGCTGTAGTGAAAGTCAACAGCTATATATAATTTGTTGATAAGGTCCGGAAAACAACGTAAGAAAGATAAAATAACGTAAAAGGTTATAGATACGCATAGTTTTTGTGAGTTAAGACGAAATGTCAACTGAAGGGTAAGTCCTAAATATTTGTTGTTCTTCCTTCAGTTAATTTTTTCAAGGAATAACCTTTTTTAATAACTATTGCGTGTTGTCTCTAGTGCTTCATGCTCAAGTGAAATTTCAGTGGAAGTAAGCGACGCGTTCCAACGTATTATGCTGAACAAGAGATTCGGAAGCTGGATTGAATTTGATAATGCGCTAAGGGATTTCCATGAAGTGCCTATAAGTCTTTTACAAGTAGTGACATTCATTCATAACTTCCTAAGTAACACAACAACTGTATTACCGAGACGGAGTGAAGAGTATATAATAACTCATTTGTGAACCCTATAACAGACACGTCACAAATCAGTATCAAATAAAAAACATGGTTGTGTCACCATGCTCAAAAGAAACACCGATCGTTTTACTCATGAAGATTTTGTTCCTACTTGATGTGGTGTTATACACTATTACTGCAGACGTTCAGAAAGCCGCTGGACAACACTAAACGTCAATTGTTACTCACATAATTTTTCTCTGATACGTTAAATAATTATGTCACTTCAGTACAAAACAATGGTACCTCTAATGGATATAACTTTTTATGGCTAAATACAAACAAGTTATATAATATTCACAATTAGGTTAACGCTTGATTGCTTCTACTTACATTTTATAAACAACTACCGACATCCATGTTCACCGTCACCGCAATCAAGGAGGTGAAGCATATGTAAAAGATTTTACGGCTCATTTTCGTGAAAACTCAATCTGTGATGTATTTTTTGACTAGAAACACGGTGAACTTTACTTGCTTGAGTTTGTATTGTTACAAATAACTATATTAAGCTAACTTCAGATTTACTTACGTGGTGAGCAAGAAATACGTCAAACTGCCAATAAATTGGAATAAAAACTATGTTACAAGCACTAGCAATACAGAAATTGATGTGTGATGGAAAAAGCCTGTTAATAGCTGATAAATAACGACACAAAAATCCACGACAATATGTAACGTGTGCGCGAAAATCCCTGGCTTACCCGCCAGTCCGTGCCAGGTAAAAACGGTAATCCCTTTCAAATCTGTCCGCCGTTTCGTTTCAACGGCCTTGAACGCGCTGACTGGAAGCGGGCATTCCGTATTTCAATTGCCGTGTGTGTGTTGGGTCCTATGAGTATTAAATTTTTCCATATATAAGTCATCTTTTGATGCATAATAAACACTAAATAACTGCTAAGAGCATTAATTGAGTATTTTCTGTTTTGTAGTGCACACTTTAGCTCTGTTGTTCCTTCAAAACTTGATCTGTGGTCCTAAGTGCTGTAGTGAAAGTCAACAGCTATATATAATTTGTTGATAAGGTCCGGAAAACAACGTAAGAAAGATAAAATAACGTAAAAGGTTATAGATACGCATAGTTTTTGTGAGTTAAGACGAAATGTCAACTGAAGGGTAAGTCCTAAATATTTGTTGTTCTTCCTTCAGTTAATTTTTTCAAGGAATAACCTTTTTTAATAACTATTGCGTGTTGTCTCTAGTGCTTCATGCTCAAGTGAAATTTCAGTGGAAGTAAGCGACGCGTTCCAACGTATTATGCTGAACAAGAGATTCGGAAGCTGGATTGAATTTGATAATGCGCTAAGGGATTTCCATGAAGTGCCTATAAGTCTTTTACAAGTAGTGACATTCATTCATAACTTCCTAAGTAACACAACAACTGTATTACCGAGACGGAGTGAAGAGTATATAATAACTCATTTGTGAACCCTATAACAGACACGTCACAAATCAGTATCAAATAAAAAACATGGTTGTGTCACCATGCTCAAAAGAAACACCGATCGTTTTACTCATGAAGATTTTGTTCCTACTTGATGTGGTGTTATACACTATTACTGCAGACGTTCAGAAAGCCGCTGGACAACACTAAACGTCAATTGTTACTCACATAATTTTTCTCTGATACGTTAAATAATTATGTCACTTCAGTACAAAACAATGGTACCTCTAATGGATATAACTTTTTATGGCTAAATACAAACAAGTTATATAATATTCACAATTAGGTTAACGCTTGATTGCTTCTACTTACATTTTATAAACAACTACCGACATCCATGTTCACCGTCACCGCAATCAAGGAGGTGAAGCATATGTAAAAGATTTTACGGCTCATTTTCGTGAAAACTCAATCTGTGATGTATTTTTTGACTAGAAACACGGTGAACTTTACTTGCTTGAGTTTGTATTGTTACAAATAACTATATTAAGCTAACTTCAGATTTACTTACGTGGTGAGCAAGAAATACGTCAAACTGCCAATAAATTGGAATAAAAACTATGTTACAAGCACTAGCAATACAGAAATTGATGTGTGATGGAAAAAGCCTGTTAATAGCTGATAAATAACGACACAAAAATCCACGACAATATGTAACGTGTGCGCGAAAATCCCTGGCTTACCCGCCAGTCCGTGCCAGGTAAAAACGGTAATCCCTTTCAAATCTGTCCGCCGTTTCGTTTCAACGGCCTTGAACGCGCTGACTGGAAGCGGGCATTCCGTATTTCAATTGCCGTGTGTGTGTTGGGTCCTATGAGTATTAAATTTTTCCATATATAAGTCATCTTTTGATGCATAATAAACACTAAATAACTGCTAAGAGCATTAATTGAGTATTTTCTGTTTTGTAGTGCACACTTTAGCTCTGTTGTTCCTTCAAAACTTGATCTGTGGTCCTAAGTGCTGTAGTGAAAGTCAACAGCTATATATAATTTGTTGATAAGGTCCGGAAAACAACGTAAGAAAGATAAAATAACGTAAAAGGTTATAGATACGCATAGTTTTTGTGAGTTAAGACGAAATGTCAACTGAAGGGTAAGTCCTAAATATTTGTTGTTCTTCCTTCAGTTAATTTTTTCAAGGAATAACCTTTTTTAATAACTATTGCGTGTTGTCTCTAGTGCTTCATGCTCAAGTGAAATTTCAGTGGAAGTAAGCGACGCGTTCCAACGTATTATGCTGAACAAGAGATTCGGAAGCTGGATTGAATTTGATAATGCGCTAAGGGATTTCCATGAAGTGCCTATAAGTCTTTTACAAGTAGTGACATTCATTCATAACTTCCTAAGTAACACAACAACTGTATTACCGAGACGGAGTGAAGAGTATATAATAACTCATTTGTGAACCCTATAACAGACACGTCACAAATCAGTATCAAATAAAAAACATGGTTGTGTCACCATGCTCAAAAGAAACACCGATCGTTTTACTCATGAAGATTTTGTTCCTACTTGATGTGGTGTTATACACTATTACTGCAGACGTTCAGAAAGCCGCTGGACAACACTAAACGTCAATTGTTACTCACATAATTTTTCTCTGATACGTTAAATAATTATGTCACTTCAGTACAAAACAATGGTACCTCTAATGGATATAACTTTTTATGGCTAAATACAAACAAGTTATATAATATTCACAATTAGGTTAACGCTTGATTGCTTCTACTTACATTTTATAAACAACTACCGACATCCATGTTCACCGTCACCGCAATCAAGGAGGTGAAGCATATGTAAAAGATTTTACGGCTCATTTTCGTGAAAACTCAATCTGTGATGTATTTTTTGACTAGAAACACGGTGAACTTTACTTGCTTGAGTTTGTATTGTTACAAATAACTATATTAAGCTAACTTCAGATTTACTTACGTGGTGAGCAAGAAATACGTCAAACTGCCAATAAATTGGAATAAAAACTATGTTACAAGCACTAGCAATACAGAAATTGATGTGTGATGGAAAAAGCCTGTTAATAGCTGATAAATAACGACACAAAAATCCACGACAATATGTAACGTGTGCGCGAAAATCCCTGGCTTACCCGCCAGTCCGTGCCAGGTAAAAACGGTAATCCCTTTCAAATCTGTCCGCCGTTTCGTTTCAACGGCCTTGAACGCGCTGACTGGAAGCGGGCATTCCGTATTTCAATTGCCGTGTGTGTGTTGGGTCCTATGAGTATTAAATTTTTCCATATATAAGTCATCTTTTGATGCATAATAAACACTAAATAACTGCTAAGAGCATTAATTGAGTATTTTCTGTTTTGTAGTGCACACTTTAGCTCTGTTGTTCCTTCAAAACTTGATCTGTGGTCCTAAGTGCTGTAGTGAAAGTCAACAGCTATATATAATTTGTTGATAAGGTCCGGAAAACAACGTAAGAAAGATAAAATAACGTAAAAGGTTATAGATACGCATAGTTTTTGTGAGTTAAGACGAAATGTCAACTGAAGGGTAAGTCCTAAATATTTGTTGTTCTTCCTTCAGTTAATTTTTTTCAAGGAATAACCTTTTTTTAATAACTATTGCGTGTTGTCTCTAGTGCTTCATGCTCAAGTGAAATTTCAGTGGAAGTAAGCGACGCGTTCCAACGTATTATGCTGAACAAGAGATTCGGAAGCTGGATTGAATTTGATAATGCGCTAAGGGATTTCCATGAAGTGCCTATAAGTCTTTTACAAGTAGTGACATTCATTCATAACTTCCTAAGTAACACAACAACTGTATTACCGAGACGGAGTGAAGAGTATATAATAACTCATTTGTGAACCCTATAACAGACACGTCACAAATCAGTATCAAATAAAAACATGGTTGTGTCACCATGCTCAAAAGAAACACCGATCGTTTTACTCATGAAGATTTTGTTCCTACTTGATGTGGTGTTATACACTATTACTGCAGACGTTCAGAAAGCCGCTGGACAACACTAAACGTCAATTGTTACTCACATAATTTTTCTCTGATACGTTAAATAATTATGTCACTTCAGTACAAAACAATGGTACCTCTAATGGATATAACTTTTTATGGCTAAATACAAACAAGTTATATAATATTCACAATTAGGTTAACGCTTGATTGCTTCTACTTACATTTTATAAACAACTACCGACATCCATGTTCACCGTCACCGCAATCAAGGAGGTGAAGCATATGTAAAAGATTTTACGGCTCATTTTCGTGAAAACTCAATCTGTGATGTATTTTTTGACTAGAAACACGGTGAACTTTACTTGCTTGAGTTTGTATTGTTACAAATAACTATATTAAGCTAACTTCAGATTTACTTACGTGGTGAGCAAGAAATACGTCAAACTGCCAATAAATTGGAATAAAAACTATGTTACAAGCACTAGCAATACAGAAATTGATGTGTGATGGAAAGAAGCCTGTTAATAGCTGATAAATAACGACACAAAAATCCACGACAATATGTAACGTGTGCGCGAAAATCCCTGGCTTACCCGCCAGTCCGTGCCAGGTAAAAACGGTAATCCCTTTCAAATCTGTCCGCCGTTTCGTTTCAACGGCCTTGAACGCGCTGACTGGAAGCGGGCATTCCGTATTTCAATTGCCGTGTGTGTTGGGTCCTATGAGTATTAAATTTTTCCATATATAAGTCATCTTTTGATGCATAATAAACACTAAATAACTGCTAAGAGCATTAATTGAGTATTTTCTGTTTTGTAGTGCACACTTTAGCTCTGTTGTTCCTTCAAAACTTGATCTGTGGTCCTAAGTGCTGTAGTGAAAGTCAACAGCTATATATAATTTGTTGATAAGGTCCGGAAAACAACGTAAGAAAGATAAAATAACGTAAAAGGTTATAGATACGCATAGTTTTTGTGAGTTAAGACGAAATGTCAACTGAAGGGTAAGTCCTAAATATTTGTTGTTCTTCCTTCAGTTAATTTTTTCAAGGAATAACCTTTTTTAATAACTATTGCGTGTTGTCTCTAGTGCTTCATGCTCAAGTGAAATTTCAGTGGAAGTAAGCGACGCGTTCCAACGTATTATGCTGAACAAGAGATTCGGAAGCTGGATTGAATTTGATAATGCGCTAAGGGATTTCCATGAAGTGCCTATAAGTCTTTTACAAGTAGTGACATTCATTCATAACTTCCTAAGTAACACAACAACTGTATTACCGAGACGGAGTGAAGAGTATATAATAACTCATTTGTGAACCCTATAACAGACACGTCACAAATCAGTATCAAATAAAAAACATGGTTGTGTCACCATGCTCAAAAGAAACACCGATCGTTTTACTCATGAAGATTTTGTTCCTACTTGATGTGGTGTTATACACTATTACTGCAGACGTTCAGAAAGCCGCTGGACAACACTAAACGTCAATTGTTACTCACATAATTTTTCTCTGATACGTTAAATAATTATGTCACTTCAGTACAAAACAATGGTACCTCTAATGGATATAACTTTTTATGGCTAAATACAAACAAGTTATATAATATTCACAATTAGGTTAACGCTTGATTGCTTCTACTTACATTTTATAAACAACTACCGACATCCATGTTCACCGTCACCGCAATCAAGGAGGTGAAGCATATGTAAAAGATTTTACGGCTCATTTTCGTGAAAACTCAATCTGTGATGTATTTTTTGACTAGAAACACGGTGAACTTTACTTGCTTGAGTTTGTATTGTTACAAATAACTATATTAAGCTAACTTCAGATTTACTTACGTGGTGAGCAAGAAATACGTCAAACTGCCAATAAATTGGAATAAAAACTATGTTACAAGCACTAGCAATACAGAAATTGATGTGTGATGGAAAAAGCCTGTTAATAGCTGATAAATAACGACACAAAAATCCACGACAATATGTAACGTGTGCGCGAAAATCCCTGGCTTACCCGCCAGTCCGTGCCAGGTAAAAACGGTAATCCCTTTCAAATCTGTCCGCCGTTTCGTTTCAACGGCCTTGAACGCGCTGACTGGAAGCGGGCATTCCGTATTTCAATTGCCGTGTGTGTGTTGGGTCCTATGAGTATTAAATTTTTCCATATATAAGTCATCTTTTGATGCATAATAAACACTAAATAACTGCTAAGAGCATTAATTGAGTATTTTCTGTTTTGTAGTGCACACTTTAGCTCTGTTGTTCCTTCAAAACTTGATCTGTGGTCCTAAGTGCTGTAGTGAAAGTCAACAGCTATATATAATTTGTTGATAAGGTCCGGAAAACAACGTAAGAAAGATAAAATAACGTAAAAGGTTATAGATACGCATAGTTTTTGTGAGTTAAGACGAAATGTCAACTGAAGGGTAAGTCCTAAATATTTGTTGTTCTTCCTTCAGTTAATTTTTTCAAGGAATAACCTTTTTTAATAACTATTGCGTGTTGTCTCTAGTGCTTCATGCTCAAGTGAAATTTCAGTGGAAGTAAGCGACGCGTTCCAACGTATTATGCTGAACAAGAGATTCGGAAGCTGGATTGAATTTGATAATGCGCTAAGGGATTTCCATGAAGTGCCTATAAGTCTTTTACAAGTAGTGACATTCATTCATAACTTCCTAAGTAACACAACAACTGTATTACCGAGACGGAGTGAAGAGTATATAATAACTCATTTGTGAACCCTATAACAGACACGTCACAAATCAGTATCAAATAAAAACATGGTTGTGTCACCATGCTCAAAAGAAACACCGATCGTTTTACTCATGAAGATTTTGTTCCTACTTGATGTGGTGTTATACACTATTACTGCAGACGTTCAGAAAGCCGCTGGACAACACTAAACGTCAATTGTTACTCACATAATTTTTCTCTGATACGTTAAATAATTATGTCACTTCAGTACAAAACAATGGTACCTCTAATGGATATAACTTTTTATGGCTAAATACAAACAAGTTATATAATATTCACAATTAGGTTAACGCTTGATTGCTTCTACTTACATTTTATAAACAACTACCGACATCCATGTTCACCGTCACCGCAATCAAGGAGGTGAAGCATATGTAAAAGATTTTACGGCTCATTTTCGTGAAAACTCAATCTGTGATGTATTTTTTGACTAGAAACACGGTGAACTTTACTTGCTTGAGTTTGTATTGTTACAAATAACTATATTAAGCTAACTTCAGATTTACTTACGTGGTGAGCAAGAAATACGTCAAACTGCCAATAAATTGGAATAAAAACTATGTTACAAGCACTAGCAATACAGAAATTGATGTGTGATGGAAAAAAGCCTGTTAATAGCTGATAAATAACGACACAAAAATCCACGACAATATGTAACGTGTGCGCGAAAATCCCTGGCTTACCCGCCAGTCCGTGCCAGGTAAAAACGGTAATCCCTTTCAAATCTGTCCGCCGTTTCGTTTCAACGGCCTTGAACGCGCTGACTGGAAGCGGGCATTCCGTATTTCAATTGCCGTGTGTGTGTTGGGTCCTATGAGTATTAAATTTTTCCATATATAAGTCATCTTTTGATGCATAATAAACACTAAATAACTGCTAAGAGCATTAATTGAGTATTTTCTGTTTTGTAGTGCACACTTTAGCTCTGTTGTTCCTTCAAAACTTGATCTGTGGTCCTAAGTGCTGTAGTGAAAGTCAACAGCTATATATAATTTGTTGATAAGGTCCGGAAAACAACGTAAGAAAGATAAAATAACGTAAAAGGTTATAGATACGCATAGTTTTTGTGAGTTAAGACGAAATGTCAACTGAAGGGTAAGTCCTAAATATTTGTTGTTCTTCCTTCAGTTAATTTTTTCAAGGAATAACCTTTTTTAATAACTATTGCGTGTTGTCTCTAGTGCTTCATGCTCAAGTGAAATTTCAGTGGAAGTAAGCGACGCGTTCCAACGTATTATGCTGAACAAGAGATTCGGAAGCTGGATTGAATTTGATAATGCGCTAAGGGATTTCCATGAAGTGCCTATAAGTCTTTTACAAGTAGTGACATTCATTCATAACTTCCTAAGTAACACAACAACTGTATTACCGAGACGGAGTGAAGAGTATATAATAACTCATTTGTGAACCCTATAACAGACACGTCACAAATCAGTATCAAATAAAAAACATGGTTGTGTCACCATGCTCAAAAGAAACACCGATCGTTTTACTCATGAAGATTTTGTTCCTACTTGATGTGGTGTTATACACTATTACTGCAGACGTTCAGAAAGCCGCTGGACAACACTAAACGTCAATTGTTACTCACATAATTTTTCTCTGATACGTTAAATAATTATGTCACTTCAGTACAAAACAATGGTACCTCTAATGGATATAACTTTTTATGGCTAAATACAAACAAGTTATATAATATTCACAATTAGGTTAACGCTTGATTGCTTCTACTTACATTTTATAAACAACTACCGACATCCATGTTCACCGTCACCGCAATCAAGGAGGTGAAGCATATGTAAAAGATTTTACGGCTCATTTTCGTGAAAACTCAATCTGTGATGTATTTTTTGACTAGAAACACGGTGAACTTTACTTGCTTGAGTTTGTATTGTTACAAATAACTATATTAAGCTAACTTCAGATTTACTTACGTGGTGAGCAAGAAATACGTCAAACTGCCAATAAATTGGAATAAAAACTATGTTACAAGCACTAGCAATACAGAAATTGATGTGTGATGGAAAAAGCCTGTTAATAGCTGATAAATAACGACACAAAAATCCACGACAATATGTAACGTGTGCGCGAAAATCCCTGGCTTACCCGCCAGTCCGTGCCAGGTAAAAACGGTAATCCCTTTCAAATCTGTCCGCCGTTTCGTTTCAACGGCCTTGAACGCGCTGACTGGAAGCGGGCATTCCGTATTTCAATTGCCGTGTGTGTGTTGGGTCCTATGAGTATTAAATTTTTCCATATATAAGTCATCTTTTGATGCATAATAAACACTAAATAACTGCTAAGAGCATTAATTGAGTATTTTCTGTTTTGTAGTGCACACTTTAGCTCTGTTGTTCCTTCAAAACTTGATCTGTGGTCCTAAGTGCTGTAGTGAAAGTCAACAGCTATATATAATTTGTTGATAAGGTCCGGAAAACAACGTAAGAAAGATAAAATAACGTAAAAGGTTATAGATACGCATAGTTTTTGTGAGTTAAGACGAAATGTCAACTGAAGGGTAAGTCCTAAATATTTGTTGTTCTTCCTTCAGTTAATTTTTTCAAGGAATAACCTTTTTTAATAACTATTGCGTGTTGTCTCTAGTGCTTCATGCTCAAGTGAAATTTCAGTGGAAGTAAGCGACGCGTTCCAACGTATTATGCTGAACAAGAGATTCGGAAGCTGGATTGAATTTGATAATGCGCTAAGGGATTTCCATGAAGTGCCTATAAGTCTTTTACAAGTAGTGACATTCATTCATAACTTCCTAAGTAACACAACAACTGTATTACCGAGACGGAGTGAAGAGTATATAATAACTCATTTGTGAACCCTATAACAGACACGTCACAAATCAGTATCAAATAAAAAACATGGTTGTGTCACCATGCTCAAAAGAAACACCGATCGTTTTACTCATGAAGATTTTGTTCCTACTTGATGTGGTGTTATACACTATTACTGCAGACGTTCAGAAAGCCGCTGGACAACACTAAACGTCAATTGTTACTCACATAATTTTTCTCTGATACGTTAAATAATTATGTCACTTCAGTACAAAACAATGGTACCTCTAATGGATATAACTTTTTATGGCTAAATACAAACAAGTTATATAATATTCACAATTAGGTTAACGCTTGATTGCTTCTACTTACATTTTATAAACAACTACCGACATCCATGTTCACCGTCACCGCAATCAAGGAGGTGAAGCATATGTAAAAGATTTTACGGCTCATTTTCGTGAAAACTCAATCTGTGATGTATTTTTTGACTAGAAACACGGTGAACTTTACTTGCTTGAGTTTGTATTGTTACAAATAACTATATTAAGCTAACTTCAGATTTACTTACGTGGTGAGCAAGAAATACGTCAAACTGCCAATAAATTGGAATAAAAACTATGTTACAAGCACTAGCAATACAGAAATTGATGTGTGATGGAAAAAAGCCTGTTAATAGCTGATAAATAACGACACAAAAAATCCACGACAATATGTAACGTGTGCGCGAAAATCCCTGGCTTACCCGCCAGTCCGTGCCAGGTAAAAACGGTAATCCCTTTCAAATCTGTCCGCCGTTTCGTTTCAACGGCCTTGAACGCGCTGACTGGAAGCGGGCATTCCGTATTTCAATTGCCGTGTGTGTGTTGGGTCCTATGAGTATTAAATTTTTCCATATATAAGTCATCTTTTGATGCATAATAAACACTAAATAACTGCTAAGAGCATTAATTGAGTATTTTCTGTTTTGTAGTGCACACTTTAGCTCTGTTGTTCCTTCAAAACTTGATCTGTGGTCCTAAGTGCTGTAGTGAAAGTCAACAGCTATATATAATTTGTTGATAAGGTCCGGAAAACAACGTAAGAAAGATAAAATAACGTAAAAGGTTATAGATACGCATAGTTTTTGTGAGTTAAGACGAAATGTCAACTGAAGGGTAAGTCCTAAATATTTGTTGTTCTTCCTTCAGTTAATTTTTTCAAGGAATAACCTTTTTTAATAACTATTGCGTGTTGTCTCTAGTGCTTCATGCTCAAGTGAAATTTCAGTGGAAGTAAGCGACGCGTTCCAACGTATTATGCTGAACAAGAGATTCGGAAGCTGGATTGAATTTGATAATGCGCTAAGGGATTTCCATGAAGTGCCTATAAGTCTTTTACAAGTAGTGACATTCATTCATAACTTCCTAAGTAACACAACAACTGTATTACCGAGACGGAGTGAAGAGTATATAATAACTCATTTGTGAACCCTATAACAGACACGTCACAAATCAGTATCAAATAAAAAACATGGTTGTGTCACCATGCTCAAAAGAAACACCGATCGTTTTACTCATGAAGATTTTGTTCCTACTTGATGTGGTGTTATACACTATTACTGCAGACGTTCAGAAAGCCGCTGGACAACACTAAACGTCAATTGTTACTCACATAATTTTTCTCTGATACGTTAAATAATTATGTCACTTCAGTACAAAACAATGGTACCTCTAATGGATATAACTTTTTATGGCTAAATACAAACAAGTTATATAATATTCACAATTAGGTTAACGCTTGATTGCTTCTACTTACATTTTATAAACAACTACCGACATCCATGTTCACCGTCACCGCAATCAAGGAGGTGAAGCATATGTAAAAGATTTTACGGCTCATTTTCGTGAAAACTCAATCTGTGATGTATTTTTTGACTAGAAACACGGTGAACTTTACTTGCTTGAGTTTGTATTGTTACAAATAACTATATTAAGCTAACTTCAGATTTACTTACGTGGTGAGCAAGAAATACGTCAAACTGCCAATAAATTGGAATAAAAACTATGTTACAAGCACTAGCAATACAGAAATTGATGTGTGATGGAAAAAGCCTGTTAATAGCTGATAAATAACGACACAAAAATCCACGACAATATGTAACGTGTGCGCGAAAATCCCTGGCTTACCCGCCAGTCCGTGCCAGGTAAAAACGGTAATCCCTTTCAAATCTGTCCGCCGTTTCGTTTCAACGGCCTTGAACGCGCTGACTGGAAGCGGGCATTCCGTATTTCAATTGCCGTGTGTGTGTTGGGTCCTATGAGTATTAAATTTTTCCATATATAAGTCATCTTTTGATGCATAATAAACACTAAATAACTGCTAAGAGCATTAATTGAGTATTTTCTGTTTTGTAGTGCACACTTTAGCTCTGTTGTTCCTTCAAAACTTGATCTGTGGTCCTAAGTGCTGTAGTGAAAGTCAACAGCTATATATAATTTGTTGATAAGGTCCGGAAAACAACGTAAGAAAGATAAAATAACGTAAAAGGTTATAGATACGCATAGTTTTTGTGAGTTAAGACGAAATGTCAACTGAAGGGTAAGTCCTAAATATTTGTTGTTCTTCCTTCAGTTAATTTTTTTCAAGGAATAACCTTTTTTTAATAACTATTGCGTGTTGTCTCTAGTGCTTCATGCTCAAGTGAAATTTCAGTGGAAGTAAGCGACGCGTTCCAACGTATTATGCTGAACAAGAGATTCGGAAGCTGGATTGAATTTGATAATGCGCTAAGGGATTTCCATGAAGTGCCTATAAGTCTTTTACAAGTAGTGACATTCATTCATAACTTCCTAAGTAACACAACAACTGTATTACCGAGACGGAGTGAAGAGTATATAATAACTCATTTGTGAACCCTATAACAGACACGTCACAAATCAGTATCAAATAAAAAACATGGTTGTGTCACCATGCTCAAAAGAAACACCGATCGTTTTACTCATGAAGATTTTGTTCCTACTTGATGTGGTGTTATACACTATTACTGCAGACGTTCAGAAAGCCGCTGGACAACACTAAACGTCAATTGTTACTCACATAATTTTTCTCTGATACGTTAAATAATTATGTCACTTCAGTACAAAACAATGGTACCTCTAATGGATATAACTTTTTATGGCTAAATACAAACAAGTTATATAATATTCACAATTAGGTTAACGCTTGATTGCTTCTACTTACATTTTATAAACAACTACCGACATCCATGTTCACCGTCACCGCAATCAAGGAGGTGAAGCATATGTAAAAGATTTTACGGCTCATTTTCGTGAAAACTCAATCTGTGATGTATTTTTTGACTAGAAACACGGTGAACTTTACTTGCTTGAGTTTGTATTGTTACAAATAACTATATTAAGCTAACTTCAGATTTACTTACGTGGTGAGCAAGAAATACGTCAAACTGCCAATAAATTGGAATAAAAACTATGTTACAAGCACTAGCAATACAGAAATTGATGTGTGATGGAAAAAGCCTGTTAATAGCTGATAAATAACGACACAAAAATCCACGACAATATGTAACGTGTGCGCGAAAATCCCTGGCTTACCCGCCAGTCCGTGCCAGGTAAAAACGGTAATCCCTTTCAAATCTGTCCGCCGTTTCGTTTCAACGGCCTTGAACGCGCTGACTGGAAGCGGGCATTCCGTATTTCAATTGCCGTGTGTGTGTTGGGTCCTATGAGTATTAAATTTTTCCATATATAAGTCATCTTTTGATGCATAATAAACACTAAATAACTGCTAAGAGCATTAATTGAGTATTTTCTGTTTTGTAGTGCACACTTTAGCTCTGTTGTTCCTTCAAAACTTGATCTGTGGTCCTAAGTGCTGTAGTGAAAGTCAACAGCTATATATAATTTGTTGATAAGGTCCGGAAAACAACGTAAGAAAGATAAAATAACGTAAAAGGTTATAGATACGCATAGTTTTTGTGAGTTAAGACGAAATGTCAACTGAAGGGTAAGTCCTAAATATTTGTTGTTCTTCCTTCAGTTAATTTTTTTCAAGGAATAACCTTTTTTTAATAACTATTGCGTGTTGTCTCTAGTGCTTCATGCTCAAGTGAAATTTCAGTGGAAGTAAGCGACGCGTTCCAACGTATTATGCTGAACAAGAGATTCGGAAGCTGGATTGAATTTGATAATGCGCTAAGGGATTTCCATGAAGTGCCTATAAGTCTTTTACAAGTAGTGACATTCATTCATAACTTCCTAAGTAACACAACAACTGTATTACCGAGACGGAGTGAAGAGTATATAATAACTCATTTGTGAACCCTATAACAGACACGTCACAAATCAGTATCAAATAAAAAACATGGTTGTGTCACCATGCTCAAAAGAAACACCGATCGTTTTACTCATGAAGATTTTGTTCCTACTTGATGTGGTGTTATACACTATTACTGCAGACGTTCAGAAAGCCGCTGGACAACACTAAACGTCAATTGTTACTCACATAATTTTTCTCTGATACGTTAAATAATTATGTCACTTCAGTACAAAACAATGGTACCTCTAATGGATATAACTTTTTATGGCTAAATACAAACAAGTTATATAATATTCACAATTAGGTTAACGCTTGATTGCTTCTACTTACATTTTATAAACAACTACCGACATCCATGTTCACCGTCACCGCAATCAAGGAGGTGAAGCATATGTAAAAGATTTTACGGCTCATTTTCGTGAAAACTCAATCTGTGATGTATTTTTTGACTAGAAACACGGTGAACTTTACTTGCTTGAGTTTGTATTGTTACAAATAACTATATTAAGCTAACTTCAGATTTACTTACGTGGTGAGCAAGAAATACGTCAAACTGCCAATAAATTGGAATAAAAACTATGTTACAAGCACTAGCAATACAGAAATTGATGTGTGATGGAAAAAAGCCTGTTAATAGCTGATAAATAACGACACAAAAATCCACGACAATATGTAACGTGTGCGCGAAAATCCCTGGCTTACCCGCCAGTCCGTGCCAGGTAAAAACGGTAATCCCTTTCAAATCTGTCCGCCGTTTCGTTTCAACGGCCTTGAACGCGCTGACTGGAAGCGGGCATTCCGTATTTCAATTGCCGTGTGTGTGTTGGGTCCTATGAGTATTAAATTTTTCCATATATAAGTCATCTTTTGATGCATAATAAACACTAAATAACTGCTAAGAGCATTAATTGAGTATTTTCTGTTTTGTAGTGCACACTTTAGCTCTGTTGTTCCTTCAAAACTTGATCTGTGGTCCTAAGTGCTGTAGTGAAAGTCAACAGCTATATATAATTTGTTGATAAGGTCCGGAAAACAACGTAAGAAAGATAAAATAACGTAAAAGGTTATAGATACGCATAGTTTTTGTGAGTTAAGACGAAATGTCAACTGAAGGGTAAGTCCTAAATATTTGTTGTTCTTCCTTCAGTTAATTTTTTCAAGGAATAACCTTTTTTTAATAACTATTGCGTGTTGTCTCTAGTGCTTCATGCTCAAGTGAAATTTCAGTGGAAGTAAGCGACGCGTTCCAACGTATTATGCTGAACAAGAGATTCGGAAGCTGGATTGAATTTGATAATGCGCTAAGGGATTTCCATGAAGTGCCTATAAGTCTTTTACAAGTAGTGACATTCATTCATAACTTCCTAAGTAACACAACAACTGTATTACCGAGACGGAGTGAAGAGTATATAATAACTCATTTGTGAACCCTATAACAGACACGTCACAAATCAGTATCAAATAAAAAACATGGTTGTGTCACCATGCTCAAAAGAAACACCGATCGTTTTACTCATGAAGATTTTGTTCCTACTTGATGTGGTGTTATACACTATTACTGCAGACGTTCAGAAAGCCGCTGGACAACACTAAACGTCAATTGTTACTCACATAATTTTTCTCTGATACGTTAAATAATTATGTCACTTCAGTACAAAACAATGGTACCTCTAATGGATATAACTTTTTATGGCTAAATACAAACAAGTTATATAATATTCACAATTAGGTTAACGCTTGATTGCTTCTACTTACATTTTATAAACAACTACCGACATCCATGTTCACCGTCACCGCAATCAAGGAGGTGAAGCATATGTAAAAGATTTTACGGCTCATTTTCGTGAAAACTCAATCTGTGATGTATTTTTTGACTAGAAACACGGTGAACTTTACTTGCTTGAGTTTGTATTGTTACAAATAACTATATTAAGCTAACTTCAGATTTACTTACGTGGTGAGCAAGAAATACGTCAAACTGCCAATAAATTGGAATAAAAACTATGTTACAAGCACTAGCAATACAGAAATTGATGTGTGATGGAAAAAGCCTGTTAATAGCTGATAAATAACGACACAAAAATCCACGACAATATGTAACGTGTGCGCGAAAATCCCTGGCTTACCCGCCAGTCCGTGCCAGGTAAAAACGGTAATCCCTTTCAAATCTGTCCGCCGTTTCGTTTCAACGGCCTTGAACGCGCTGACTGGAAGCGGGCATTCCGTATTTCAATTGCCGTGTGTGTGTTGGGTCCTATGAGTATTAAATTTTTCCATATATAAGTCATCTTTTGATGCATAATAAACACTAAATAACTGCTAAGAGCATTAATTGAGTATTTTCTGTTTTGTAGTGCACACTTTAGCTCTGTTGTTCCTTCAAAACTTGATCTGTGGTCCTAAGTGCTGTAGTGAAAGTCAACAGCTATATATAATTTGTTGATAAGGTCCGGAAAACAACGTAAGAAAGATAAAATAACGTAAAAGGTTATAGATACGCATAGTTTTTGTGAGTTAAGACGAAATGTCAACTGAAGGGTAAGTCCTAAATATTTGTTGTTCTTCCTTCAGTTAATTTTTTCAAGGAATAACCTTTTTTAATAACTATTGCGTGTTGTCTCTAGTGCTTCATGCTCAAGTGAAATTTCAGTGGAAGTAAGCGACGCGTTCCAACGTATTATGCTGAACAAGAGATTCGGAAGCTGGATTGAATTTGATAATGCGCTAAGGGATTTCCATGAAGTGCCTATAAGTCTTTTACAAGTAGTGACATTCATTCATAACTTCCTAAGTAACACAACAACTGTATTACCGAGACGGAGTGAAGAGTATATAATAACTCATTTGTGAACCCTATAACAGACACGTCACAAATCAGTATCAAATAAAAAACATGGTTGTGTCACCATGCTCAAAAGAAACACCGATCGTTTTACTCATGAAGATTTTGTTCCTACTTGATGTGGTGTTATACACTATTACTGCAGACGTTCAGAAAGCCGCTGGACAACACTAAACGTCAATTGTTACTCACATAATTTTTCTCTGATACGTTAAATAATTATGTCACTTCAGTACAAAACAATGGTACCTCTAATGGATATAACTTTTTATGGCTAAATACAAACAAGTTATATAATATTCACAATTAGGTTAACGCTTGATTGCTTCTACTTACATTTTATAAACAACTACCGACATCCATGTTCACCGTCACCGCAATCAAGGAGGTGAAGCATATGTAAAAGATTTTACGGCTCATTTTCGTGAAAACTCAATCTGTGATGTATTTTTTGACTAGAAACACGGTGAACTTTACTTGCTTGAGTTTGTATTGTTACAAATAACTATATTAAGCTAACTTCAGATTTACTTACGTGGTGAGCAAGAAATACGTCAAACTGCCAATAAATTGGAATAAAAACTATGTTACAAGCACTAGCAATACAGAAATTGATGTGTGATGGAAAAAGCCTGTTAATAGCTGATAAATAACGACACAAAAATCCACGACAATATGTAACGTGTGCGCGAAAATCCCTGGCTTACCCGCCAGTCCGTGCCAGGTAAAAACGGTAATCCCTTTCAAATCTGTCCGCCGTTTCGTTTCAACGGCCTTGAACGCGCTGACTGGAAGCGGGCATTCCGTATTTCAATTGCCGTGTGTGTGTTGGGTCCTATGAGTATTAAATTTTTCCATATATAAGTCATCTTTTGATGCATAATAAACACTAAATAACTGCTAAGAGCATTAATTGAGTATTTTCTGTTTTGTAGTGCACACTTTAGCTCTGTTGTTCCTTCAAAACTTGATCTGTGGTCCTAAGTGCTGTAGTGAAAGTCAACAGCTATATATAATTTGTTGATAAGGTCCGGAAAACAACGTAAGAAAGATAAAATAACGTAAAAGGTTATAGATACGCATAGTTTTTGTGAGTTAAGACGAAATGTCAACTGAAGGGTAAGTCCTAAATATTTGTTGTTCTTCCTTCAGTTAATTTTTTCAAGGAATAACCTTTTTTAATAACTATTGCGTGTTGTCTCTAGTGCTTCATGCTCAAGTGAAATTTCAGTGGAAGTAAGCGACGCGTTCCAACGTATTATGCTGAACAAGAGATTCGGAAGCTGGATTGAATTTGATAATGCGCTAAGGGATTTCCATGAAGTGCCTATAAGTCTTTTACAAGTAGTGACATTCATTCATAACTTCCTAAGTAACACAACAACTGTATTACCGAGACGGAGTGAAGAGTATATAATAACTCATTTGTGAACCCTATAACAGACACGTCACAAATCAGTATCAAATAAAAAACATGGTTGTGTCACCATGCTCAAAAGAAACACCGATCGTTTTACTCATGAAGATTTTGTTCCTACTTGATGTGGTGTTATACACTATTACTGCAGACGTTCAGAAAGCCGCTGGACAACACTAAACGTCAATTGTTACTCACATAATTTTTCTCTGATACGTTAAATAATTATGTCACTTCAGTACAAAACAATGGTACCTCTAATGGATATAACTTTTTATGGCTAAATACAAACAAGTTATATAATATTCACAATTAGGTTAACGCTTGATTGCTTCTACTTACATTTTATAAACAACTACCGACATCCATGTTCACCGTCACCGCAATCAAGGAGGTGAAGCATATGTAAAAGATTTTACGGCTCATTTTCGTGAAAACTCAATCTGTGATGTATTTTTGACTAGAAACACGGTGAACTTTACTTGCTTGAGTTTGTATTGTTACAAATAACTATATTAAGCTAACTTCAGATTTACTTACGTGGTGAGCAAGAAATACGTCAAACTGCCAATAAATTGGAATAAAAACTATGTTACAAGCACTAGCAATACAGAAATTGATGTGTGATGGAAAGAAGCCTGTTAATAGCTGATAAATAACGACACAAAAATCCACGACAATATGTAACGTGTGCGCGAAAATCCCTGGCTTACCCGCCAGTCCGTGCCAGGTAAAAACGGTAATCCCTTTCAAATCTGTCCGCCGTTTCGTTTCAACGGCCTTGAACGCGCTGACTGGAAGCGGGCATTCCGTATTTCAATTGCCGTGTGTGTTGGGTCCTATGAGTATTAAATTTTTCCATATATAAGTCATCTTTTGATGCATAATAAACACTAAATAACTGCTAAGAGCATTAATTGAGTATTTTCTGTTTTGTAGTGCACACTTTAGCTCTGTTGTTCCTTCAAAACTTGATCTGTGGTCCTAAGTGCTGTAGTGAAAGTCAACAGCTATATATAATTTGTTGATAAGGTCCGGAAAACAACGTAAGAAAGATAAAATAACGTAAAAGGTTATAGATACGCATAGTTTTTGTGAGTTAAGACGAAATGTCAACTGAAGGGTAAGTCCTAAATATTTGTTGTTCTTCCTTCAGTTAATTTTTTCAAGGAATAACCTTTTTTAATAACTATTGCGTGTTGTCTCTAGTGCTTCATGCTCAAGTGAAATTTCAGTGGAAGTAAGCGACGCGTTCCAACGTATTATGCTGAACAAGAGATTCGGAAGCTGGATTGAATTTGATAATGCGCTAAGGGATTTCCATGAAGTGCCTATAAGTCTTTTACAAGTAGTGACATTCATTCATAACTTCCTAAGTAACACAACAACTGTATTACCGAGACGGAGTGAAGAGTATATAATAACTCATTTGTGAACCCTATAACAGACACGTCACAAATCAGTATCAAATAAAAAACATGGTTGTGTCACCATGCTCAAAAGAAACACCGATCGTTTTACTCATGAAGATTTTGTTCCTACTTGATGTGGTGTTATACACTATTACTGCAGACGTTCAGAAAGCCGCTGGACAACACTAAACGTCAATTGTTACTCACATAATTTTTCTCTGATACGTTAAATAATTATGTCACTTCAGTACAAAACAATGGTACCTCTAATGGATATAACTTTTTATGGCTAAATACAAACAAGTTATATAATATTCACAATTAGGTTAACGCTTGATTGCTTCTACTTACATTTTATAAACAACTACCGACATCCATGTTCACCGTCACCGCAATCAAGGAGGTGAAGCATATGTAAAAGATTTTACGGCTCATTTTCGTGAAAACTCAATCTGTGATGTATTTTTTGACTAGAAACACGGTGAACTTTACTTGCTTGAGTTTGTATTGTTACAAATAACTATATTAAGCTAACTTCAGATTTACTTACGTGGTGAGCAAGAAATACGTCAAACTGCCAATAAATTGGAATAAAAACTATGTTACAAGCACTAGCAATACAGAAATTGATGTGTGATGGAAAAAAGCCTGTTAATAGCTGATAAATAACGACACAAAAAATCCACGACAATATGTAACGTGTGCGCGAAAATCCCTGGCTTACCCGCCAGTCCGTGCCAGGTAAAAACGGTAATCCCTTTCAAATCTGTCCGCCGTTTCGTTTCAACGGCCTTGAACGCGCTGACTGGAAGCGGGCATTCCGTATTTCAATTGCCGTGTGTGTGTTGGGTCCTATGAGTATTAAATTTTTCCATATATAAGTCATCTTTTGATGCATAATAAACACTAAATAACTGCTAAGAGCATTAATTGAGTATTTTCTGTTTTGTAGTGCACACTTTAGCTCTGTTGTTCCTTCAAAACTTGATCTGTGGTCCTAAGTGCTGTAGTGAAAGTCAACAGCTATATATAATTTGTTGATAAGGTCCGGAAAACAACGTAAGAAAGATAAAATAACGTAAAAGGTTATAGATACGCATAGTTTTTGTGAGTTAAGACGAAATGTCAACTGAAGGGTAAGTCCTAAATATTTGTTGTTCTTCCTTCAGTTAATTTTTTCAAGGAATAACCTTTTTTAATAACTATTGCGTGTTGTCTCTAGTGCTTCATGCTCA
Source organism: Schistosoma haematobium (assembly GCF_000699445.3). NCBI lineage: Eukaryota > Metazoa > Platyhelminthes > Trematoda > Strigeidida > Schistosomatidae > Schistosoma > Schistosoma haematobium. The sequence continues at coordinate 40,347,183 of NC_067196.1, forward strand.
AGTGAAATTTCAGTGGAAGTAAGCGACGCGTTCCAACGTATTATGCTGAACAAGAGATTCGGAAGCTGGATTGAATTTGATAATGCGCTAAGGGATTTCCATGAAGTGCCTATAAGTCTTTTACAAGTAGTGACATTCATTCATAACTTCCTAAGTAACACAACAACTGTATTACCGAGACGGAGTGAAGAGTATATAATAACTCATTTGTGAACCCTATAACAGACACGTCACAAATCAGTATCAAATAAAAACATGGTTGTGTCACCATGCTCAAAAGAAACACCGATCGTTTTACTCATGAAGATTTTGTTCCTACTTGATGTGGTGTTATACACTATTACTGCAGACGTTCAGAAAGCCGCTGGACAACACTAAACGTCAATTGTTACTCACATAATTTTTCTCTGATACGTTAAATAATTATGTCACTTCAGTACAAAACAATGGTACCTCTAATGGATATAACTTTTTATGGCTAAATACAAACAAGTTATATAATATTCACAATTAGGTTAACGCTTGATTGCTTCTACTTACATTTTATAAACAACTACCGACATCCATGTTCACCGTCACCGCAATCAAGGAGGTGAAGCATATGTAAAAGATTTTACGGCTCATTTTCGTGAAAACTCAATCTGTGATGTATTTTTTGACTAGAAACACGGTGAACTTTACTTGCTTGAGTTTGTATTGTTACAAATAACTATATTAAGCTAACTTCAGATTTACTTACGTGGTGAGCAAGAAATACGTCAAACTGCCAATAAATTGGAATAAAAACTATGTTACAAGCACTAGCAATACAGAAATTGATGTGTGATGGAAAAAGCCTGTTAATAGCTGATAAATAACGACACAAAAATCCACGACAATATGTAACGTGTGCGCGAAAATCCCTGGCTTACCCGCCAGTCCGTGCCAGGTAAAAACGGTAATCCCTTTCAAATCTGTCCGCCGTTTCGTTTCAACGGCCTTGAACGCGCTGACTGGAAGCGGGCATTCCGTATTTCAATTGCCGTGTGTGTGTTGGGTCCTATGAGTATTAAATTTTTCCATATATAAGTCATCTTTTGATGCATAATAAACACTAAATAACTGCTAAGAGCATTAATTGAGTATTTTCTGTTTTGTAGTGCACACTTTAGCTCTGTTGTTCCTTCAAAACTTGATCTGTGGTCCTAAGTGCTGTAGTGAAAGTCAACAGCTATATATAATTTGTTGATAAGGTCCGGAAAACAACGTAAGAAAGATAAAATAACGTAAAAGGTTATAGATACGCATAGTTTTTGTGAGTTAAGACGAAATGTCAACTGAAGGGTAAGTCCTAAATATTTGTTGTTCTTCCTTCAGTTAATTTTTTCAAGGAATAACCTTTTTTAATAACTATTGCGTGTTGTCTCTAGTGCTTCATGCTCAAGTGAAATTTCAGTGGAAGTAAGCGACGCGTTCCAACGTATTATGCTGAACAAGAGATTCGGAAGCTGGATTGAATTTGATAATGCGCTAAGGGATTTCCATGAAGTGCCTATAAGTCTTTTACAAGTAGTGACATTCATTCATAACTTCCTAAGTAACACAACAACTGTATTACCGAGACGGAGTGAAGAGTATATAATAACTCATTTGTGAACCCTATAACAGACACGTCACAAATCAGTATCAAATAAAAACATGGTTGTGTCACCATGCTCAAAAGAAACACCGATCGTTTTACTCATGAAGATTTTGTTCCTACTTGATGTGGTGTTATACACTATTACTGCAGACGTTCAGAAAGCCGCTGGACAACACTAAACGTCAATTGTTACTCACATAATTTTTCTCTGATACGTTAAATAATTATGTCACTTCAGTACAAAACAATGGTACCTCTAATGGATATAACTTTTTATGGCTAAATACAAACAAGTTATATAATATTCACAATTAGGTTAACGCTTGATTGCTTCTACTTACATTTTATAAACAACTACCGACATCCATGTTCACCGTCACCGCAATCAAGGAGGTGAAGCATATGTAAAAGATTTTACGGCTCATTTTCGTGAAAACTCAATCTGTGATGTATTTTTTGACTAGAAACACGGTGAACTTTACTTGCTTGAGTTTGTATTGTTACAAATAACTATATTAAGCTAACTTCAGATTTACTTACGTGGTGAGCAAGAAATACGTCAAACTGCCAATAAATTGGAATAAAAACTATGTTACAAGCACTAGCAATACAGAAATTGATGTGTGATGGAAAGAAGCCTGTTAATAGCTGATAAATAACGACACAAAAATCCACGACAATATGTAACGTGTGCGCGAAAATCCCTGGCTTACCCGCCAGTCCGTGCCAGGTAAAAACGGTAATCCCTTTCAAATCTGTCCGCCGTTTCGTTTCAACGGCCTTGAACGCGCTGACTGGAAGCGGGCATTCCGTATTTCAATTGCCGTGTGTGTGTTGGGTCCTATGAGTATTAAATTTTTCCATATATAAGTCATCTTTTGATGCATAATAAACACTAAATAACTGCTAAGAGCATTAATTGAGTATTTTCTGTTTTGTAGTGCACACTTTAGCTCTGTTGTTCCTTCAAAACTTGATCTGTGGTCCTAAGTGCTGTAGTGAAAGTCAACAGCTATATATAATTTGTTGATAAGGTCCGGAAAACAACGTAAGAAAGATAAAATAACGTAAAAGGTTATAGATACGCATAGTTTTTGTGAGTTAAGACGAAATGTCAACTGAAGGGTAAGTCCTAAATATTTGTTGTTCTTCCTTCAGTTAATTTTTTTCAAGGAATAACCTTTTTTTAATAACTATTGCGTGTTGTCTCTAGTGCTTCATGCTCAAGTGAAATTTCAGTGGAAGTAAGCGACGCGTTCCAACGTATTATGCTGAACAAGAGATTCGGAAGCTGGATTGAATTTGATAATGCGCTAAGGGATTTCCATGAAGTGCCTATAAGTCTTTTACAAGTAGTGACATTCATTCATAACTTCCTAAGTAACACAACAACTGTATTACCGAGACGGAGTGAAGAGTATATAATAACTCATTTGTGAACCCTATAACAGACACGTCACAAATCAGTATCAAATAAAAAACATGGTTGTGTCACCATGCTCAAAAGAAACACCGATCGTTTTACTCATGAAGATTTTGTTCCTACTTGATGTGGTGTTATACACTATTACTGCAGACGTTCAGAAAGCCGCTGGACAACACTAAACGTCAATTGTTACTCACATAATTTTTCTCTGATACGTTAAATAATTATGTCACTTCAGTACAAAACAATGGTACCTCTAATGGATATAACTTTTTATGGCTAAATACAAACAAGTTATATAATATTCACAATTAGGTTAACGCTTGATTGCTTCTACTTACATTTTATAAACAACTACCGACATCCATGTTCACCGTCACCGCAATCAAGGAGGTGAAGCATATGTAAAAGATTTTACGGCTCATTTTCGTGAAAACTCAATCTGTGATGTATTTTTGACTAGAAACACGGTGAACTTTACTTGCTTGAGTTTGTATTGTTACAAATAACTATATTAAGCTAACTTCAGATTTACTTACGTGGTGAGCAAGAAATACGTCAAACTGCCAATAAATTGGAATAAAAACTATGTTACAAGCACTAGCAATACAGAAATTGATGTGTGATGGAAAAAGCCTGTTAATAGCTGATAAATAACGACACAAAAATCCACGACAATATGTAACGTGTGCGCGAAAATCCCTGGCTTACCCGCCAGTCCGTGCCAGGTAAAAACGGTAATCCCTTTCAAATCTGTCCGCCGTTTCGTTTCAACGGCCTTGAACGCGCTGACTGGAAGCGGGCATTCCGTATTTCAATTGCCGTGTGTGTGTTGGGTCCTATGAGTATTAAATTTTTCCATATATAAGTCATCTTTTGATGCATAATAAACACTAAATAACTGCTAAGAGCATTAATTGAGTATTTTCTGTTTTGTAGTGCACACTTTAGCTCTGTTGTTCCTTCAAAACTTGATCTGTGGTCCTAAGTGCTGTAGTGAAAGTCAACAGCTATATATAATTTGTTGATAAGGTCCGGAAAACAACGTAAGAAAGATAAAATAACGTAAAAGGTTATAGATACGCATAGTTTTTGTGAGTTAAGACGAAATGTCAACTGAAGGGTAAGTCCTAAATATTTGTTGTTCTTCCTTCAGTTAATTTTTTCAAGGAATAACCTTTTTTAATAACTATTGCGTGTTGTCTCTAGTGCTTCATGCTCAAGTGAAATTTCAGTGGAAGTAAGCGACGCGTTCCAACGTATTATGCTGAACAAGAGATTCGGAAGCTGGATTGAATTTGATAATGCGCTAAGGGATTTCCATGAAGTGCCTATAAGTCTTTTACAAGTAGTGACATTCATTCATAACTTCCTAAGTAACACAACAACTGTATTACCGAGACGGAGTGAAGAGTATATAATAACTCATTTGTGAACCCTATAACAGACACGTCACAAATCAGTATCAAATAAAAAACATGGTTGTGTCACCATGCTCAAAAGAAACACCGATCGTTTTACTCATGAAGATTTTGTTCCTACTTGATGTGGTGTTATACACTATTACTGCAGACGTTCAGAAAGCCGCTGGACAACACTAAACGTCAATTGTTACTCACATAATTTTTCTCTGATACGTTAAATAATTATGTCACTTCAGTACAAAACAATGGTACCTCTAATGGATATAACTTTTTATGGCTAAATACAAACAAGTTATATAATATTCACAATTAGGTTAACGCTTGATTGCTTCTACTTACATTTTATAAACAACTACCGACATCCATGTTCACCGTCACCGCAATCAAGGAGGTGAAGCATATGTAAAAGATTTTACGGCTCATTTTCGTGAAAACTCAATCTGTGATGTATTTTTTGACTAGAAACACGGTGAACTTTACTTGCTTGAGTTTGTATTGTTACAAATAACTATATTAAGCTAACTTCAGATTTACTTACGTGGTGAGCAAGAAATACGTCAAACTGCCAATAAATTGGAATAAAAACTATGTTACAAGCACTAGCAATACAGAAATTGATGTGTGATGGAAAAAGCCTGTTAATAGCTGATAAATAACGACACAAAAATCCACGACAATATGTAACGTGTGCGCGAAAATCCCTGGCTTACCCGCCAGTCCGTGCCAGGTAAAAACGGTAATCCCTTTCAAATCTGTCCGCCGTTTCGTTTCAACGGCCTTGAACGCGCTGACTGGAAGCGGGCATTCCGTATTTCAATTGCCGTGTGTGTGTTGGGTCCTATGAGTATTAAATTTTTCCATATATAAGTCATCTTTTGATGCATAATAAACACTAAATAACTGCTAAGAGCATTAATTGAGTATTTTCTGTTTTGTAGTGCACACTTTAGCTCTGTTGTTCCTTCAAAACTTGATCTGTGGTCCTAAGTGCTGTAGTGAAAGTCAACAGCTATATATAATTTGTTGATAAGGTCCGGAAAACAACGTAAGAAAGATAAAATAACGTAAAAGGTTATAGATACGCATAGTTTTTGTGAGTTAAGACGAAATGTCAACTGAAGGGTAAGTCCTAAATATTTGTTGTTCTTCCTTCAGTTAATTTTTTTCAAGGAATAACCTTTTTTTAATAACTATTGCGTGTTGTCTCTAGTGCTTCATGCTCAAGTGAAATTTCAGTGGAAGTAAGCGACGCGTTCCAACGTATTATGCTGAACAAGAGATTCGGAAGCTGGATTGAATTTGATAATGCGCTAAGGGATTTCCATGAAGTGCCTATAAGTCTTTTACAAGTAGTGACATTCATTCATAACTTCCTAAGTAACACAACAACTGTATTACCGAGACGGAGTGAAGAGTATATAATAACTCATTTGTGAACCCTATAACAGACACGTCACAAATCAGTATCAAATAAAAACATGGTTGTGTCACCATGCTCAAAAGAAACACCGATCGTTTTACTCATGAAGATTTTGTTCCTACTTGATGTGGTGTTATACACTATTACTGCAGACGTTCAGAAAGCCGCTGGACAACACTAAACGTCAATTGTTACTCACATAATTTTTCTCTGATACGTTAAATAATTATGTCACTTCAGTACAAAACAATGGTACCTCTAATGGATATAACTTTTTATGGCTAAATACAAACAAGTTATATAATATTCACAATTAGGTTAACGCTTGATTGCTTCTACTTACATTTTATAAACAACTACCGACATCCATGTTCACCGTCACCGCAATCAAGGAGGTGAAGCATATGTAAAAGATTTTACGGCTCATTTTCGTGAAAACTCAATCTGTGATGTATTTTTTGACTAGAAACACGGTGAACTTTACTTGCTTGAGTTTGTATTGTTACAAATAACTATATTAAGCTAACTTCAGATTTACTTACGTGGTGAGCAAGAAATACGTCAAACTGCCAATAAATTGGAATAAAAACTATGTTACAAGCACTAGCAATACAGAAATTGATGTGTGATGGAAAGAAGCCTGTTAATAGCTGATAAATAACGACACAAAAATCCACGACAATATGTAACGTGTGCGCGAAAATCCCTGGCTTACCCGCCAGTCCGTGCCAGGTAAAAACGGTAATCCCTTTCAAATCTGTCCGCCGTTTCGTTTCAACGGCCTTGAACGCGCTGACTGGAAGCGGGCATTCCGTATTTCAATTGCCGTGTGTGTGTTGGGTCCTATGAGTATTAAATTTTTCCATATATAAGTCATCTTTTGATGCATAATAAACACTAAATAACTGCTAAGAGCATTAATTGAGTATTTTCTGTTTTGTAGTGCACACTTTAGCTCTGTTGTTCCTTCAAAACTTGATCTGTGGTCCTAAGTGCTGTAGTGAAAGTCAACAGCTATATATAATTTGTTGATAAGGTCCGGAAAACAACGTAAGAAAGATAAAATAACGTAAAAGGTTATAGATACGCATAGTTTTTGTGAGTTAAGACGAAATGTCAACTGAAGGGTAAGTCCTAAATATTTGTTGTTCTTCCTTCAGTTAATTTTTTTCAAGGAATAACCTTTTTTTAATAACTATTGCGTGTTGTCTCTAGTGCTTCATGCTCAAGTGAAATTTCAGTGGAAGTAAGCGACGCGTTCCAACGTATTATGCTGAACAAGAGATTCGGAAGCTGGATTGAATTTGATAATGCGCTAAGGGATTTCCATGAAGTGCCTATAAGTCTTTTACAAGTAGTGACATTCATTCATAACTTCCTAAGTAACACAACAACTGTATTACCGAGACGGAGTGAAGAGTATATAATAACTCATTTGTGAACCCTATAACAGACACGTCACAAATCAGTATCAAATAAAAAACATGGTTGTGTCACCATGCTCAAAAGAAACACCGATCGTTTTACTCATGAAGATTTTGTTCCTACTTGATGTGGTGTTATACACTATTACTGCAGACGTTCAGAAAGCCGCTGGACAACACTAAACGTCAATTGTTACTCACATAATTTTTCTCTGATACGTTAAATAATTATGTCACTTCAGTACAAAACAATGGTACCTCTAATGGATATAACTTTTTATGGCTAAATACAAACAAGTTATATAATATTCACAATTAGGTTAACGCTTGATTGCTTCTACTTACATTTTATAAACAACTACCGACATCCATGTTCACCGTCACCGCAATCAAGGAGGTGAAGCATATGTAAAAGATTTTACGGCTCATTTTCGTGAAAACTCAATCTGTGATGTATTTTTTGACTAGAAACACGGTGAACTTTACTTGCTTGAGTTTGTATTGTTACAAATAACTATATTAAGCTAACTTCAGATTTACTTACGTGGTGAGCAAGAAATACGTCAAACTGCCAATAAATTGGAATAAAAACTATGTTACAAGCACTAGCAATACAGAAATTGATGTGTGATGGAAAAAGCCTGTTAATAGCTGATAAATAACGACACAAAAATCCACGACAATATGTAACGTGTGCGCGAAAATCCCTGGCTTACCCGCTAGTCCGTGCCAGGTAAAAACGGTAATCCCTTTCAAATCTGTCCGCCGTTTCGTTTCAACGGCCTTGAACGCGCTGACTGGAAGCGGGCATTCCGTATTTCAATTGCCGTGTGTGTGTTGGGTCCTATGAGTATTAAATTTTTCCATATATAAGTCATCTTTTGATGCATAATAAACACTAAATAACTGCTAAGAGCATTAATTGAGTATTTTCTGTTTTGTAGTGCACACTTTAGCTCTGTTGTTCCTTCAAAACTTGATCTGTGGTCCTAAGTGCTGTAGTGAAAGTCAACAGCTATATATAATTTGTTGATAAGGTCCGGAAAACAACGTAAGAAAGATAAAATAACGTAAAAGGTTATAGATACGCATAGTTTTTGTGAGTTAAGACGAAATGTCAACTGAAGGGTAAGTCCTAAATATTTGTTGTTCTTCCTTCAGTTAATTTTTTCAAGGAATAACCTTTTTTAATAACTATTGCGTGTTGTCTCTAGTGCTTCATGCTCAAGTGAAATTTCAGTGGAAGTAAGCGACGCGTTCCAACGTATTATGCTGAACAAGAGATTCGAAAGCTGGATTGAATTTGATAATGCGCTAAGGGATTTCCATGAAGTGCCTATAAGTCTTTTACAAGTAGTGACATTCATTCATAACTTCCTAAGTAACACAACAACTGTATTACCGAGACGGAGTGAAGAGTATATAATAACTCATTTGTGAACCCTATAACAGACACGTCACAAATCAGTATCAAATAAAAACATGGTTGTGTCACCATGCTCAAAAGAAACACCGATCGTTTTACTCATGAAGATTTTGTTCCTACTTGATGTGGTGTTATACACTATTACTGCAGACGTTCAGAAAGCCGCTGGACAACACTAAACGTCAATTGTTACTCACATAATTTTTCTCTGATACGTTAAATAATTATGTCACTTCAGTACAAAACAATGGTACCTCTAATGGATATAACTTTTTATGGCTAAATACAAACAAGTTATATAATATTCACAATTAGGTTAACGCTTGATTGCTTCTACTTACATTTTATAAACAACTACCGACATCCATGTTCACCGTCACCGCAATCAAGGAGGTGAAGCATATGTAAAAGATTTTACGGCTCATTTTCGTGAAAACTCAATCTGTGATGTATTTTTTGACTAGAAACACGGTGAACTTTACTTGCTTGAGTTTGTATTGTTACAAATAACTATATTAAGCTAACTTCAGATTAACTTACGTGGTGAGCAAGAAATACGTCAAACTGCCAATAAATTGGGATAAAAACTATGTTACAAGCACTAGCAATACAGAAATTGATGTGTGATGGAAAAAAGCCTTTTAATAGCTGATAAATAACGACACAAAAAATCCACGACAATATGTAACGTGTGCGCGAAAATCCCTGGCTTACCCGCTAGTCCGTGCCAGGTAAAAACGGTAATCCCTTTCAAATCTGTCCGCCGTTTCGTTTCAACGGCCTTGAACGCGCTGACTGGAAGCGGGCATTCCGTATTTCAATTGCCGTGTGTGTGTTGGGTCCTATGAGTATTAAATTTTTCCATATATAAGTCATCTTTTGATGCATAATAAACACTAAATAACTGCTAAGAGCATTGATTGAGTATTTTCTGTTTTGTAGTGCACACTTTAGCTCTGTTGTTCCTTCAAAACTTGATCTGTGGTCCTAAGTGCTGTAGTGAAAGTCAACAGCTATATATAATTTGTTGATAAGGTCCGGAAAACAACGTAAGAAAGATAAAATAACGTAAAAGGTTATAGATACGCATAGTTTTTGTGAGTTAAGACGAAATGTCAACTGAAGGGTAAGTCCTAAATATTTGTTGTTCTTCCTTCAGTTAATTTTTTCAAGGAATAACCTTTTTTTAATAACTATTGCGTGTTGTCTCTAGTGCTTCATGCTCAAGTGAAATTTCAGTGGAAGTAAGCGACGCGTTCCAACGTATTATGCTGAACAAGAGATTCGGAAGCTGGATTGAATTTGATAATGCGCTAAGGGATTTCCATGAAGTGCCTATAAGTCTTTTACAAGTAGTGACATTCATTCATAACTTCCTAAGTAACACAACAACTGTATTACCGAGACGGAGTGAAGAGTATATAATAACTCATTTGTGAACCCTATAACAGACACGTCACAAATCAGTATCAAATAAAAAACATGGTTGTGTCACCATGCTCAAAAGAAACACCGATCGTTTTACTCATGAAGAATTTGTTCCTACTTGATGTGGTGTTATACACTATTACTGCAGACGTTCAGAAAGCCGCTGGACAACACTAAACGTCAATTGTTACTCACATAATTTTTCTCTGATACGTTAAATAATTATGTCACTTCAGTACAAAACAATGGTACCTCTAATGGATATAACTTTTTATGGCTAAATACAAACAAGTTATATAATATTCACAATTAGGTTAACGCTTGATTGCTTCTACTTACATTTTATAAACAACTACCGACATCCATGTTCACCGTCACCGCAATCAAGGAGGTGAAGCATATGTAAAAGATTTTACGGCTCATTTTCGTGAAAACTCAATCTGTGATGTATTTTTTGACTAGAAACACGGTGAACTTTACTTGCTTGAGTTTGTATTGTTACAAATAACTATATTAAGCTAACTTCAGATTAACTTACGTGGTGAGCAAGAAATACGTCAAACTGCCAATAAATTGGAATAAAAACTATGTTACAAGCACTAGCAATACAGAAATTGATGTGTGATGGAAAAAAGCCTGTTAATAGCTGATAAATAACGACACAAAAAATCCACGACAATATGTAACGTGTGCGCGAAAATCCCTGGCTTACCTGCCAGTCGGTGCCAGCGGCGAGATCAAATTTTTGGACGAACTTCGAAGGAATCCTAAATGACGTTGACAATGATTAGTCAATCAGAAGACAAATAGTATAAGGCAAAAATATATTATAAGAAACTAATGAATTACAGTGGATATTCGGCGAAACTTTTATTTATGGTTTGTTTATTTATTTATTTGAACACATGAATATTGGTGCAAGAGAGCGACAATATATATGCGCCACACAAAACAATGAAAATTCGAAGAGACGTACAAAAAAAACTAAGGAGCGCAAAAGAAAAAGAGAACAATAACGAAGAGTTTGGTGTAAGGTAGTGTGGTAGTAACGAGGGAACGAAAAGGTACAATCAGAAAAAATCTTTCAGGTAAGGGAGACACAACCACTTTTTATGAAGAAAGTAAAAGAAGATTACAGCAGGATCGCCACTGGCTTCTAGTCTGAGCCATATCTGATAACGTCTCTAGCCACTGTGTTGCACCATCTCTCAGACCCCAACCAGGGAGTCGTGAAGGACCGACAGAAGCCAGTCCTTTGCAGCTTTCTTTCATGCCACGACACCATGTCATGCACTGACCACCTCTCCGCTCTTCCCAACTAGTCCCAGGGTCGGCAAATAATGCACGACGTGGAATTCTCTGGGACGACATTCGTAGAACATGTCCAAGCCACCGAAGTCGGTGTTTCAAGATGGTGACACCAATTGGATTATGGTCACCGAGCCCGAACACACGATGCCGAACCTCTGCATTACTGACATAGTGTTGCCACTGGATGTCAGCAATCCTTCGGAGACAACGATGATCGAACACAGAGAGTCGTTTAACGTCCTCAACTCGGAGAGGCCAGGTTTCACAAGCATAGAGCAAAACTGCTCTCACCGATGCGTTGTAGATCCGAAGTTTTACAGCCAGACTAACATCACGAAAGCAGCGAAGATGGCCGAGATTGGCATAAGCCGCTCTGGCTTTCACTATTCGTGCATTGATCTCATCACTCACACCCCCACCAGCACTTATGCAGCTACCCAGATACACGAACTTGTCAACTACTTCTATCTGCTCACCATCCAGGGTGAGTGCAGGATTGGAATCCTGCCAGTCTTGTAGAAGTACTTTGCACTTCGAAGATGCAAAGCACATACCATACCTACGGACACTGATTGCCAACTGATTAAGTGCGGATTGCATGGCTTGGGCATTATCGCACAGTAAGACAATATCGTCCGCATACTCAAGGTCGAGAAGTCTTTCTCCAGGCAACAGATCCACACCACCATTACTTGCATCCATCAGAGCTGTTTCCAGAATGCCATCGATGGCAAAGTTGAAGAGGAATGGTGAGATTGGGCAACCCTGCCTAACCCCACTGCTCGAATAGAACAATGGAGAAAGGTGGTTGTATCCCCTCACTCTGCCTGAGGTGTTTGTATATACGGCTTTTAGGATGTTAATAAACTTCTCAGGCACACCCTTCTTCAACAGACAATCCCAGAGAACAGTCCTATCCAACGAATCGAAGGCAGCCCTGATGTCAAGAAACACTACGATTGTTGGCCTTTGAAAAGTATGACGGTGTTCTAACATTTGGCGGAGGGTGAAGATATGATCAATACATCCTCGACCAGAACGAAACCCAGCCTGCTCCTCGCGAGTCAATCTTTCTCGGGTTTTGAACAACCTACGAAGTATGACGGAAGCCAATAGCTTGGACGCAATCGGAAGTAGACTTGCCCCCGATAGTTGTTACGGGAACGACGTGAACCCTTTTTAAAGATAGGGACAACTATCGACTCATTCCATGACGTTGGTACACTCTCTAGTTCCCAAACCTTTGTAAACAACGTCGTCAATTCCTTAGTCAGAAAGTCACCTTCATCTTTAGAAAGAGCCGGAGGTAAGTCATCTGGGCCTGGTGATTTGTAACGCGTCAAGAGTTGAAGTTCCCGTTGAACTGCCTTTCGAAAAGCTCTGCCTATCGTCCAAGACGTCGATGGATGTTAATGATTGGCATCCCATCATCCTCGCAGATTGTTTCACTCACACCAGACTTCTTGCTGCCAGTGACTCGGATGAGCTGGAAGAGCTTCCGGTAGTTACCAGATGCAGCTGCTGCTTCCAGCTCATTAGCACGCTTCGACCACCAGGCTTCTCGGTCCTTACGCAAGCTTTGCCCAATTTCATTACGTAACATCCTTCGTTTATGGTCAAACTCACGGTCACCCGGAGTAGACCGACGGGCTTCAATGAGTTGCAAGGAACCAGAAGAAACTCAGTGCTTAAAAGCGGAACGTTTCGCAAACCCACAACTGACTGTTCCCGCCATTTTCATGGCGTCATGCAATTGCAACCAATGCTCATCTATACTTTTCGGTGGAGTGGTAGCTAGCCTAGAGGCTAGCTCGGTTCGATACTTACTTGCAACAGAAGTTGCAACCAGCTTGCTAACATCAGTCCGTTGATGTTGGTCACTTCGTTGTCCACTGAAAAGTAAGGCAAGATTGGCGCAGACCAAGGCATGATCAGAGTCCAGGTAGGTACTCCAAAAGGAGCGGCAGTCTTGTACACAACCACGCCAGCGGTAGCTGATCGCGATGTGACCAATCTGAGTCCAGGCTTGAGATGCAGAGGGAGGACGCCAGGTGGCACATCGGCGATGACTGTGCCGAAAGTTAGTGCTAGCCAGAAACAGGTTGTGGTCTGTGCAAAGTTGCGGTACACGGTCCCCGTTATCTGACCTGCGACCGACGAGTCCCCATCGGCCACCTAAACGACTCTCTCCTGTGCCTAGACGCTCGACCTGAGCATTCAAGTCTCCGGCTAGTACTACAATATCTGTGGAACGCACTTTCTGGAGAAGAACAGATAACTGGTGGTAAAACTCATCCTTGACTGCATCTGGGCTGCAATCTGTCGGGGCATAGGCGGAGATGACTAAAAGACATCGTTTCTCACGCCGATTTCTTCTCACACTGATGGAACTTTCTAATCTAACAGCACATAACCGACTGTTAATGGGGATCCAATCGACTAGTGCTGCCTCAACTCTAGCGCTTAGTGCGACACCAACGCCAGCAAGACCAGACGAAGATGCCACAGGGTCCCCGGATAAGCGCACGTAAAACAAGCTTTTTGAAGCGACAGTTGTAGAGCGAATTTGTAGTACTTCACCAGAGTCTTGAATACGGGTCTCGGATAGGCAGCAAACATCGATATTAAGACTTTGCAAAGACATAGCCAGCCATATCTGTTGTCCGACCTGCATAAATGTGCGAACGTTGAAGGCAGCCAGTTTGAATGGTAGCACGTGGTTTCAGAAAAACTGCTTCAGTTCTCGTATTCGATGGTAACATACAATTTTCAACCGGACAGTGACTCGAGAACGTTTAGATAGAGCCAAAGACGAGCCGCTGTATAAGTACAAAAGAGGGTGAATAATGTGGAAAATATTAATAATAATAATAATAATAATGACAATAATAGTAATAATAATAATAGTATTAATAATGACAATAATTGTAATGATAATAATTTGAATCAATTGGTTGTTTTTCGAAGCGAGAAAAGTAATTTCCATAGACATGAAGAGTTCATCATATGTGTGTGGGCTATGATACAGCCCGGGTGCCCAAACCGAAACAGGTGGTTATCTTAGGGGCCACACCCCGAGCCTTTGACCTAAAGGTCTAACCCACAAGGCAGTGGAGCATCGTAAGGAGATGCAATCCCATGGTAGCCGGTGACCAACGATTGGTTCATACGCCATTTGTTCCCTCAGGATACTGGAGCTCATGTGCACCATTGGTTTGGAATCCGGTTAAAGCGCCGGATATTCGCTTTTCGTCCTCTCATTTTCGTAAACAACAGCCCCGCCACGAGAAGGCAATGAGTAGGACTTCCCTGGCAGAGGCTGTATACGCGTGGCCGTGTGAGAGTATTTCGAGAGGGAGAGCGGACACTCCCACTCTCGGCCGTACCAGGGCATTCAGGGGGCCTAATTTATGGACGAGCCAATCAGAAGCATCTGAGCAATTTCAAGGTCACGGAGTCAAGTTCAACACCTGATGCTCACATACGATCGGTTTACAGGGGATTTTAGAGAAGAGGTGATTATTGAGAGGCTACAAGATATGCGACTACTAAGAAGTTCTTGTACCTGTGACTGCGGTTATCAAATGACTGTAGTAAAGCGTGCAGACTACCGTGATGAGATTGTATTTCGTTGTTCTTCATGTTGGAGGAAAAAGTCTGCTCGAACGGGGACTTTCTTCGCTCGATCGCGACTGAAACTGAGGCAGGTCATGATAATAGTTGCAAATTGGATAATAAAGTCACCAGTAACACTGGCTGCGGCGTTTGGAGATGTTACTGAAACTTTAGCAGTCCAGTGGTATGAGTATTGCCGTGACATATGTGCAATTAAAATGACACGTCTACACCAATCATTCGAAGGAGTAGGATGTATTGTGGAGATAGATGAAACAGTAGTGGGAAAGTGAAAATACAACAGGGGACGTATTATCAAGGAAGATAGGGTAAGTAGCACTGTAATTCATTAGTTCCTTATAATATATTTCTAATTTACACTAATTGTCTTCTGATTGGCTAATGATTGTCAAGGTCATTTCAGATTCCTTCAAGGTTCATCCATAAATTGGAGTCTCGCCGGATATTTTTCTTTTACATGATTTAAAAACTGTTTAAGGTTTTATAAAAGTTCAGATGTTCTGAAATCATAATGCATACAGTATAGGAGCTCGTCCATATGGCGCCATAATAATCGTCCTCTAGAGCCGTGGTACGGTCTTAAAAATTCCTTCAGTCTCGACTACATAGCTTCAATATTATTAGTATGAACGCCGGTTGTAGGGTCGACGAAATGGCGCTTGTGCACCGCGACATGATGCACATACCCAAGTCTATATAAGCATCTATAAGCTCTCCAGCCATCCGTATATACTGTAGTGCCCGGCTGCACGTATTCCCGTATAATTGGTATTATTGTGCCTGTTTGCCGGTTTTTGACCCTCTGAAAATGTCACTTTTGCGCTGATCGATCATAAATTCCAAGTACCTGTCAAGTATATTTACGGAAGTGCTACTTACCCTATCTTCCTTGATAATACGTCCCCTGTTGTATTTTCACTTTCCCACTACTGTTTCATCTATCTCCACAATACATCCTACTCCTCCGAATGATTGGTGTAGACGTGTCATTTTAATTGCACATATGTCACGGCAATACTCATACCACTGGACTGCTAAAGTTTCAGTAACATCTCCAAACGCCGCAGCCAGTGTTACTGGTGACTTTATTATCCAATTTGCAACTATTATCATGACCTGCCTCAGTTTCAGTCGCGATCGAGCGAAGAAAGTCCCCGTTCGAGCAGACTTTTTCCTCCAACATGAAGAACAACGAAATACAATCTCATCACGGTAGTCTGCACGCTTTACTACAGTCATTTAATAACCGCAGTCACAGGTACAAGAACTTCTTAGTAGTCGCATATCTTGTAGCCTCTCAATAATCACCTCTTCTCTAAAATCCCCTGTAAACCGATCGTATGTGAGCATCAGGTGTTGAACTTGGCTCCGTGACCTTGAAATTGCTCAAACGCTTCTGATTGGCTCGTCCATGAATTAGTCTCGACGCAAAAACATAGAAGCGTGAGTATAATATAATCACACCTCAAACTGAGTAACATAGGACACGCTTTATTTTTAACAAAGACGGTGCAAACAGAAACGATAATTATACGAATGACTAAAATTAACAAACTTCTTACAGACGCACATATTACACTTGCATCTTACCTTGACCTTCAGTAACAAAAGTAAAAAAGCGCGATTCCAATTAGAGAATTAAAACTGTTCATCGGGTGTTTATACGTAAGGAAGAATAGACAATCAAACCATATTTAAACGGTTGTTTTCGATCTCAAGAGATGAATAGTTACAACTTTCACTTTAATTCTAACACAATGTTTAGCACAAATAAATTTGTTGATCTCCTGTGTTCGTAATACCTTTCGTTAATTGCTATAAGCGTTGTCATTTTAAAGTACTCCCGAATTCCGAGAAGTAACAATAAGTGTTTTGCAGAGATATGTATCTTGACAGCACTGCTCATTTTCCTAGGTCCTCATCTGAATAATATGCGAAGTGTTCAAACGAAGAAAATACGACAACGCCAAACACTTTGATCCATATAGCGGTCGAAGTTCTGGAAAATGTAGTTAAATATCCGGCATGATTTTTCTAAAGACAGGTAAGAACTCTTGTTCCAGTGAAATTTTTTAATTCGCTGTTTTCGAGAGACTTCGTAGTAACTTGGCTCCAAAATTTAAAGTCACATCTCATCCAAGAACTCACATCATGGCTTAGCAGAGAAGTCCGACTTCAGGAACGACTTCTGTTAACGGAAGTTTCCACTTGAATCTGCGTATTTCAAGTTATCAGATATTAGATTGAAGATGCCTCAGATATTGATAGTTTGACAACGCTTTAACCAGTAACACCTAATGTGAATCGTACCCACCAAGTGAAACCAAAAAACAGAATCGGGGAGAATGGAAGGTATATTTGATGACTATCAGTATATCAAGAATCGTCTGATCTAATCTGGCTAGCGATTGCAGTAGATGTTGAGCACGGCGTTCCCACTCGCGATCTGGTGCGGATGCATGACCGAGCGCCCTCAGCTAGGTGAGTCCATTAAAACTAATGCGGTCAGCATCCAATGTCGAAAATTTACAGAACTATTTTTTGGGGGATTTATTCACCGCTTCAGATCACTCCCCCTCCTAGTGGGGCAGTGATGACTATAAGACGTGACCAGCCAGAAGTTTAACCCCAACGAGTTTTGTCGTTGGTAAACACTCTTCTGATAGCTTGCTAGGTTTAGCAGCTCCTGGTCGTCTTTCCTTACTATTAGTGACCATGAAGTACAATATCGTAAGAAAGTAATGTACAATCAAAATTTTGGTTCCTCGTTAACCTCATCGTTCTTTTTATCGTCTTTTCCAGCCGTTCTGGAAAAGAAAAAAAAGAATATGTAACTGCATGTCGAAAAAAGCTCGTACGCGCTTTAAGACACAAAATGGGCGAAGAAGTGTAAATAATGTAAAATTTTTTGTTATATATAATGCCATGGAAAATCGAGATGAAACTAAATTTTGACTGGTGTCTTTCGTGCAATGGTCGTTCAAATGTTCTAGAAATCTTACCTTTCTTCCAGAACGCGTCGTTTTAAGTTTATTTTCAGATACTGTCAAAGTATCATCGTGCATGTTGGTTGTCGGATGAGGTATTGTAAGTGTCGGAGTCGTGTCGTTCGATTGTACCGAAGGAAAATCGACGTGGATAGGATTTCCTTCTAAATACGCTGCTTTGAGGCAATCGATGTTGATGCTATCGTTTGTTCCGTTCTTATCGATCATATAGTACTTAGATTCACGTTGAAGAACTTTGAAAGGTCGTTCGTATGCTGATTCGAATGGTCGTCGATGTGAGTCTCGACGAATGAAAACGTGTGTACTATATCGTAAGTCAAGTTGAACGAAAACATCGGTTGATTGTGGTCGAGTGGAAGCAGGTTTAACTGAACGCATTGCGTTTGTAAGCCTGTTCGTGTAGGAGGTTAGATCCATGTTCATTGAAGAGGATGAAGGATCCACGAATTCTCCTGGAAGTCGAAGTGTCGTTCCATAAACGAGTTGAGACGCAGTGTATCCAATGTCAGCTTTCACTGCATTGCGGATACCTAGTAAGACGAGTGGAAGAGCGTCTGTCCACTGTGAAACGTTTGCAGCTGATAGTGAAGCTTTCAGTTGTCAATGAAAGCGTTCTACCAATCCGTTTGCTTGTGGGTGGTAGGAAGCGAGTGATTCCTAAAAGTGTGGTCAGACGACGGAAGAGTTCAGATTCGAACTGACGTCCGCGATCTGTAGTGATGGTTGAAGGGCAGCGGAAGTTTGCTACCCATCGTTCGACGAAGGTGCGGGCCACTGTTTCAGCAGTGATGTCCTTGATAGGTACTACTTCTGGCCATCGAGTGAAACGGTCAACGTAGGTTAAGAGATGAGAGTATCCATTTGAATCTGGTTAAGGTCCTACCAAATCCAGATGAACATGGTCGAAACGAGCATCGGGAGTTTTAAACGAGCCTAGGGGACATTTATTGTGTCTGATAACCTTAGATTTTTGGCAGCTTACACAGGAGCATGCCCACTCCCTCACGTCTTTATTCATACCAGGCCAGCAAAACCGTTCTGCTATAAGCTTGATGGTTGCACGAACACCTGGATGAGAAAGTTTGTGCAATGTGTTGAAGACATTGCGTCGATAATGTTCCGGCACGATTGGGCGATCCCTACCTGTAGTTGTGTCACAAAGTAAGGTTTCCTTACCTGTTCCCATCTGTTTGATGCGTAGTTTAAGTGTTGTGAACGATAACTCGTGCTGAAGATCACTGTCTTCTTTTTAAACTCGGCGAGTTTAAGAAGGTCGATGCTTTGGAAACTGTTCAAGGAAGTTATGCGAGATAAGGCGTCTGCAACTACATTGTTTGCTCCAGAGATGTGTTGAATGTCTGAAAAAAAAAACTGCGAAATGTAGTCCAGTTGTCGAGACTCACGAGGTGAGTGCTTGTCTGAAGATGAGCCTAAAGAGAAAATAATCGGTTTATGGTCAGTGAAAAGGGTGAATTCATGGCCTTCGATATAGTGTTGAAAATGTCGTGCAGCACAGCACATAGCTAGGAGTTCCCTACCGAATGTGCTGTACCTCGATTCGGTGTCTAGCAACCGTCTAGAGAAAAATGCCAAAGGTTGCCAGGAATTGTTAACCCATTGTTGTAAGACTCCTCCGACTGCTGAGCCCGATGCGTCTACCACGATACTAATGGGTGCTTCGGTGTCCTTATATGCAAGCATGGTTGCTTTTGCGACAAGTTCTTTAATTGTGGAGAATGCTTTTCGAGCGATATCTTTCAAATTGATGGATTTCGCATTTCCACGAAGTTGGTCAGTTAGTGGTTTCATAAGTGACACGCAGTTTAGCATGAACGTCTATAGAAATTTACAAGGCCGTTAAACGTGCGTAATTGCTTGACGGTGGTAGGTTCTGGGTAATCCCGAATGGCCGCCACTTTGGTTCTAAGGTGTCGAATTCCTTGAGCATCGATAGTGTGTCCAAGAAAGTCTAATGAGTCAGTTCCAACCTGGCATCTCTGAATGTTTACAGTAATGCCATGTTTTTGCAGTCGGTCGAAAACAAGATCCAGATGCTTGAGATGTGATTCTCTGTCCGGACTTGCTATTAGGTAGTCGTCAACATACGCATAAAGTCCAAAGAGAGTAATGATAGCTGTTGATGATGTCACAGGTATTCAGTGTTTGACAACGCTTCTACCAGTAACACCTAATATATTTCGTTCCCACCAAGAGAAATCAAAAGACAGAGTCGAGGAGATCGGAAGAGTATATTTGGCGATGACCAATATATCGGAATTCTCTGATCTAATCTGGCTAGCGATTGCGGTTGATGTTGAGCACGGCGTTACCACACGTGATCTGGTGCGGATGCCTGACCGAGCGCCTTCAGCTAGGTGAGTCCACTAAAACATATGGTCAGCATCCAATGTCGAAAACTTAATGCTATTTATTTTGGGGATTTATTTACCGCTACAGATCACTCCCCCCCTAGTGGGGCAGTGACGACCCTCAGACGTGGCCAGCCAGAAGTTTAAACCCAACGAGTTTGTCGTTGGTAAACACTCTTCTGATAGCTTACTAAATTTAGCAGCGTCTGGTCGTCTTTCCTTACTATATGGGACGGAGGTACAACATAGTAAAAAGAAAATGTACAATGAAAATTTCGGATCCTCATAAACGTCATCGTTCTTTTCCAGCCGTCCTGGAAAAGAAAATGTAAGTGCATGTCGAAATACACTCGTATGTGCGTAAAAACACAATGTCGGCGGAAAAAAATGGAAAATAAACTCATGAACACGTAATAGCATTAAAAAAATTGTTTTTTTTGTTTTGTTTTTTTTAAATAGAAATAAAAATATATAAGCATATTAAAATTGTTTTTTTTTTTAAAATAATATAAAATGTCGAGAAGTGCCTTACGTGCAATAGTCGTTTAAATGTTCTGGAAATCTCACCCTTCTTCCAGAACGCGTCGTTTTAAGTTTATTTTCGGATACTGTCGAAGTATCATCGTGTGTGTTGGTTGTCGGATGAGGTATTGTAAGTGTCGGAGTCGTGTCGTTCGATTGTACCGAAGGAAAATCGACGTGGATAGGATTTCCTTCTAAATACGCTGCTTTTAAGCGATCGATGCTGATGCTATCGTTTGTTCCGTTCTTATCGATCATATAGTACTTAGATTCACGTTGAAGAACTTTGAAAGGTCGTTCGTATGCTGATTCGAATGGTCGTCGATGCGAGTCTCGACGAATGAAAACGTGTGTACTATATCGTAAGTCAAGTTGAACGAAAACATCGGTTGATTGTGGTCGAGTGGAAGCAGGTTTAACTGAACGCATTGCGTTTGTAAGCCTGTTCGTGTAGGAGGTTAGATCCATGTTCATTGAAGAGGATGAAGGATCCACGAATTCTCCTGGAAGTCGAAGTGTCGTTCCATAAACGAGTTGAGACGCAGTGTATCCAATGTCAGCTTTCACTGCATTGCGGATACCTAGTAAGACGAGTGGAAGAGCGTCGGTCCATTGTGAAACGTTTGCAGTTGATAGCGAAGCTTTCAGTTGTCGGTGAAAACGTTGTACCTTTCAAGGTAGCTGTCAAATCGTGAATGTGAGGCAACGGGTAACAATCGGGAATGGTTTTCGCGTTCAATCGCCGATAGTCACCAGTTGGACGCCAATCGTTGCTGTCCTTTTTAGGGACCATGTGCAACGGAGATGCATATAGGCTACTTGACGGTCGTATGATTCCTAAGTCCATCATGTGATCGAATTCGTTTTTCGCTAACCTTAGCTTTTCAGGAGCTAGTCGTCGTGCTTTAGAGAATACAGGTGGTCCTGTAGTCGTGATGTGATGTGTAACGTTGCTGGTTACACACGGTAGTTTCGGTTGAGTTTGTTGTATCCCGGGATACTTATCGAGTAGTGGTTGATAGAGTGGGTCTATCATATGTTTAACTGTGACTGGGGATACTCTACAACCAGTAAAAGAAGTTACGCAAACGGACAAATTAGTGTTCCCGTCTACTAGCCACTGTTTGCGCGTGTCGATGATCAGATTATTGTGTTGTAGAAGATCCATACCAATGATTGGCATAGAAACATCTGCAACAACGAAAATCCAGTGTATGGGTTTGCGTAAACCCACGTTAAGGTAAACGTACATTTTGCCATACGTAGCGATCGGTTTTCCGTTTGCCGCCTGTAAGTTTAGGGTCGATTCGTGAAGCCGGTCGTTAGGATTTGCTGGGAGAACGCTAACTTCTGCGCCAGTGTCGACGAGGTAGCGAACTCTCGTTGTCACATCTGTGACGAATAACAGACGGCTTTGTTCGCCGGCTACGGTTGCCGTTAACGCGTGCCGGCTTGGAAGTTTCCCGAATTGTTTTTCGAATCAGTCGGTTTCGTGTTGGGAAAATTGCAGGGTTTTCTGCAATTTCTGGAAAGCTTTCCATACTGGTTATGATACCAACACCAGTCGGGGTTATCTGTCTCTCGTGGTCTAGAGACAGATCGCTTACGAGAAATGCTTCCACGTGGTGTGCGCGATCTCTTACGGTCGGTACGAAGACTAAGATAACGCGTGAGTGTATGACATAAGTCGGTTATATCATTCTGAGTCGTGTGAGGCTTTTCGTTGACTGAAAATACCTCGGTAGTAGAAGGTTTCGTAATTTCTAGAATGCGGTCGGCAGATGCAGCTAGCTCGTCTAAGGCGTTGTTCTGGAACGAGACCAGAACTGCTTGCACCTGTTGGGGAAGTTTTGACAAGAGTTGTTTGAATAGACCTTCGTCGAAAGTTCTTGGGCCTATTACCTCTCTCATCCGTTGCAACATGTCCGTCGCAGAACCGTGTTGCAGGTCGATGTTATTGAAGAGTTGACCTAACCTTTGTCGATCGGTTAGGTCTCCTCGTTTAAGAATCGAGCGTTTTAAGTTTTCGTAAGGATCGGAAACATCACTAGTAAACATACCAGGTGTTACGTACCTGTTGAATTCGCGCGGTAGTGCCTTGACTACTGCGAGGAATTGTGCACGTGTGTCGATCACGCCGTGCTCGTGGAAGTCGGCTTCTGCGTAGCAAAACCAGGCTTCGATGTTGTCGGGCCAGAAAGGCATCAGTTGAAACGAAGGTGGGGACAAAGTCTTAAGCTTGAGTACTTTAGGTGTCTGTTCAGTCATGATGAAGTATGAAGTACGATAATGAACGAGGGGAAAATATATATATATCCAAGAAAAAACACGAAAAAAAAATCACAATGTTCAAAAAAAAATAAAAAATAAGGCAATGATATACAAAAATCCCAAAAAGGAACAGACTCACAGTTGCAATAAGGTGTACCAGATCACGTCGGTTTCACCAATGATGATGTCACAGGTATTCAGTGTTTGACAACGCTTCTACCAGTAACACCTAATATATTTCGTTCCCACCAAGAGAAATCAAAAGACAGAGTCGAGGAGATCGGAAGAGTATATTTGGCGATGACCAATATATCGGAATTCTCTGATCTAATCTGGCTAGCGATTGCGGTTGATGTTGAGCACGGCGTTACCACACGTGATCTGGTGCGGATGCCTGACCGAGCGCCTTCAGCTAGGTGAGTCCACTAAAACATATGGTCAGCATCCAATGTCGAAAACTTACAGAGCTATTTATTTTGGGGATTTATTTACCGCTACACTGTTTTCGGTTGCTTTGCAATACGGATCTTAATTATTTTGGTACTTTTGATAATCACACATTAACTCACTTCAAATTCAAAAACGATTGCATTTGTCCACTGATGCTTTCTGCGACTTTATTGTTGACATTAGCAGTATCAAGTCCGTCGTTTCTGTTGGAAAGTCGAAGTCATTAAGAACTCTAAATATAATACGATCAGTAGTGGATTCACATCTATCACAATAATCCAAATACTTCTAACCATCATAAAATTAAATATTGTTTATTCCGCCTCACTTGGAAACTATCTATCCACACTTTAACTTCATTTCACACATCAGTAAATTGAGTCTATTGTGTAGGATTTTGTCACAAATTACATTAAAGTCGATGAAAGAGCCTGTAATAATCTTTAAACCATGATGAATAACCTAATGTTATTGCAGTTTTCATGTTGATGTCTCATACATGTTTTGAAGATAGAACTTACTATCGCGCTACTCCAACCACTTAGTATTATGCAATGGATCCCAGATTTATTAGTTCCATTAAGGTGTTCTCAAGTGAATTTACTAACCTGGAATGCATTTTATTGGTTTTCATATTGAATTTATCTACTGAAGAAACCGATGTGATATGAGGGAAATTATGGATGGAACTATGCATTAAAATCAGTGGAAATAACATAAATCATTCACACCCACGTCTACAGATACATAC
This sequence comes from Schistosoma haematobium, assembly GCF_000699445.3. Taxonomy (NCBI): domain Eukaryota; kingdom Metazoa; phylum Platyhelminthes; class Trematoda; order Strigeidida; family Schistosomatidae; genus Schistosoma; species Schistosoma haematobium. The sequence continues at coordinate 40,371,670 of NC_067196.1, forward strand.
TTCATGTACTACTATTACGCTCACCAGATACTTTTTTCCTTCCATCAACTCATTTGTTTCTCATTGTGGAAAGGTATCAATAAGTCAGGTGGTATTATACGAAAAGAGCTCCGCTTCTATGCCTTTCGTACATCATGAGAGTTGTCTTAATTCCCAATATCAGAAAGTAATCGTTAAGACATTCATACATCTCAATCAGTACTCGTGCACCCAACTAGAGACAGCCAAATAATCTTAGTATTACACGTGTTACCATATAGATGCATATTAATACCTAGTTCTGTGTGCCCAATTTGTACTGTCGGCAGTTTTCGGTTAGCAAAGAAATTAAACGTAGAAGCTATATCTAAATTACTACGGTAAAATAGAAATAATTTGTAAAACAAAAGATTGGTTTCACAGGATATTTAACAGATCGAACAAATTAAGCGACCGACCCGGTTACAGATGAAATCGTAGAGGTCGGAACAGAGGAATCGATAATACAATTTTACCATTATTACGAAAATATATCTGGAATGTTTACAAACTTTCGTTTGTAGGTAGTTTACAGCATTTGTACACGCAAATGTATTCGAAATTAGACAGATTCTTAAGATAGTCATGAGAAAGTTATTAACAGGCGATAATCTAAACAGCAAATATCAACAGTTATTAAAAAGAATGACTGTCAACAAGTGATATGAGAACAATGGAAATACAAAATTAGGATACATTACAAATCAACAGAAGTTCAATGAACGCGTGAAAATAGAACTGTTACAAACATTAGGAAGTTACAATCATAGTAATAATCAAACTGAATACTAAAATTTTATTCATATACATAGAAGAGAAGAAATTTCATGCTGTGCTCAAAATAACTGACAATAGAATCAGGAGCCGAATATCAATGAGTATAATAAATAGGGATGAAATGTGAATGAGAATCATGAAAGGACTTGAATCCACCTGCACAAAAACACCATGCTTTTCCTTATTCTAACAACTTGACTGATATTACATGACAGCACTCAACAACAAAAACGGCAGAATCTACCTGTGCCATGACCGCACCAACGAACATACACTCGAGAACTAATTAAGTGGCTTTTATGCACTGATGCATTTTTGCGACTGAACTAGTGAATACAACTGACTGGAAAAGTTTACCAATCGATTCAGATACAACATTGATTGAAACAGTATTGAGTGCTCTTCTAATCAACCATGACTAAAAGCAAATTATAATGCTTGCTTATCACATAAGGCTAGACAACTTCCGGAAGTCAGTGACTAAATTTCAAACAGCATTTAGATCTGAAGTTACTCAGCTACAGGACTCTAAAGTCTTCTTCTTGAAATATAACATAATTGTCATTAATAAGCATGTATCTAAACGGTGTTTTATAGGCCAAAATTATTGTTTCGTTTGATTCATGTCTCTCTAACCAATAATAAGATCACCAAGTAAATCAGGTTTCAAATTTACACAACTCATGGAACGTGGTCACACCACTTCTGAGCATCGTGAAAATTTGCTCGACTGAACCATCATTGTCAGACATTGCTCTCTTCCGAGAGAATTTCGTCATCGTTACATGTTTATTAAAGCGATAAGACAGAAAGCTACTGTCATATACGAAAAAAATAGTGTATGGATAACTTACAGGAACTATTTACAGACTCTTATTATATATGCATTCCTATTGCACAACTGTTGAGTAACTAGACTACATATATTTACATTTCTTTTGTCATAAACTTCTATTTGACCTGTTTACTACTATTGTACGATTTACTATTCCTAAATCGTTCCAAATTTATTAGTTACAACCACTTCTTAACTTGGTCCTGTATAATGGTTTTTTGTTTTATAGCAAGACGTGGCTAGGTTCACCTGTACATAAACCATGTGCGTCTGAAATATATTATTCATAGAGTGGAGGCTGAGATTACTTTCTGGACTCAACGGTCAGTGCTAGGCAAGAAGGACCAACAGGAGTTCAGAGTTGACACAAGTCTGCTAGTGCTGTTTTGACATATCATTGGTTTAGCATAAGAACAAGGTAATATAAGTCAGTGTTCGGATTGGCGATTTTGTCACATGGTAATTAACAGGACGAAAGTCATAACAGAATTCACATACTCTAACATTTGTTTGACAAAATGGTGTATAAAAGACTAACTAGGTTGTGTTTGGTTGGTGATATATCGTCTAAGTACGTTGGCCCATCAAACAGATCCGACTATTAGATTAACCTGTGTATTCATGAATTCCATAGGACTGATAGGATGTATCATTGGTGAAACATCCTACCCTACAAATCTGTCAGACTGCAATGGATTTACAAAGACTTGAATTATGGATACAGTATGGAGGTTGAGTTAGTTTGAGGGCACTTACATACGTGTTATTTGAGTATCTTTGAAACCGTCATTCCTCACTCTGGAGTGAATGTTGGTTGCTCATAATCAATCTGAGTAACGTGTATGCGTGTTATTGACACTTTATCAAAATCACTTGAACTGTATCTTTATTGTTTTCCTTCATGTAAGATAACGTAAAGTCCAGTTTAATAATGACTCTAGGTTCCTCGTACTGGTCAACACGCCATTGGTTTAGCAGAATACTAAGATTGTATGAATTGTGTTCTGATCGGCGAACTTATCGCGTGCGAATTGACAGACCACATATCTTAACAGCTAGTAGCGAATTATTCGCAAGGGACGAACTTTGTTATATGTGATACCCGATACTTTTAACAGATCTTTGAATAAAAGGTAACTAACGACTAACTTAGGACTCGAAAGGTGTGTTGGATATTAGCTGTTTTTTTAAATAGGGGAAAAAACAAAAAAGAAAAACTTCCAAAACCTGTACAATGCGTCAACGAAAGATCAAATCACTAACTGATAAAAGACCCAGCTTAGTAGATGTAGTTAATGTACTTTCCATAAGATAATTTCGGCGTGAAAGTGTTGATGGATATTTGTCCATATCCTATTAAATGAGACGAAGATCAAAAAGATTTTACTTTCAGAAATGAAAGGTGGAAGAAAAAATTTAATTACTTCACGATAATGGTTCAATAGTCATAAACCACCGTAGATTATTGCCGATATGGTTAAATCTTCACCAAATATAAAATATTCAACAAACCATCTGCTCTAAACCAATACAGTGAAGTGCACAAATATGACAGCCGAAACCACAAAATTAACCAAAGTCACTAGGTATTACTAATAACCTATGACTGCAAATGATTTGAAGTGCAGTTGACAATATAACTTAGTTATAAGTAAACGATAGAAGAAACAGTAAAAACTAACGAATAGTCATGAAAGCACGACCTTCGCGACTGACAAAAGGCGCTAAGGTGTCTAAGCCACGACATTCCACAGGACTATGAAGTCGGATGGCACGCAGATGTGTGTCACGACCATTTTGATGGTTAGCTGAAATGGCAATCTGTAAAAGAAAGGTTCGTAACGGAGATCCATCAGGCCAGTTTAGTGGAATCACTGACCACCCAGTAGGTTCCTGTAGTTCCACCTCTAGAAGTTCGATAAGATCGTGTATAGTATTCCCAACTCGTATGGCCAACCTGGAAAAGGAAATTAAAAAAATCGACAATGTAGTTAGTAATGGTAAGATTCATTATTATATCTTATCAATAGTAACAATAAAATAAAGGCAAAAACGGATCGGAAGATGTGACGATAAGCAACTAACAGAAAGGCTGTAATAAACGAACACTCACGTGGACATAACCAATTTATTATTTCATATGAAATTACAGAAGGTCCTTGTAAAATATGAAAACCATAGATTAAACGCTTCATTTGCAAATCTTCCGTCAATTGTCCTTTACATTCTTTGATTCATCCAATTCACAGTTCCTTTCTATTTCCCTTTCTGTTTTCTTCAATCCAATCTTCTTAGCCTTCTGCTACCAGTCCTTCCACTTTTGATTGGTGCTACATGCTTCATATGTCGACAGAAATAAGTAGCATACACAACGTATTGAGTATGGTAAGGAAGATATTAGGATCACAGTAATGCTACGTTGACGAAAGCAAGCTCGAGAGGAATAAACGTCCTGGGCTCTGATAGATGAATATAAAACATGTTCCCTTTTATTCACAGTTTGCTGGCTGAGTCGAATATCTAATGCATTACAGTTGTAGATTTCACCAGGGTTCTGATACACTAATTATAGTCTATCGCCCCAAAGCCGAGTTAGAGTCCATGCGAACAACCTGAATTGAAATGCAGATATATCCACTCGAAGATTCCTAATATCCAAATATTGATATCTGAACCTAAGTTATTTAAAATCCTGAGTAAATACACTGTTTACAAATTACTGAGACCGAATATAATTCCTCATCTAGTGTTATTGCATGCACAAGTTCCGGTAGCCAATGAATCCCCTGATAAACTGTTAGGAAGGTATTTGAGTGAGATATAGGCGCAAACATCTGTTTTTATGTTTATTTTTTTGATAATTTTAGTGACGTATAGAAGTTATCTACTACATTGACTACGATATTTATTGTCATGAATTATAATGCTCACAATTTATATTATGAACATGTATATTCACAAAAAGTATTATGTGAGATCAGATTTTACTTTAAACACTGACCTACTAGGTGTATAACTTTCATCAACTTTGTAATCAGTGTATAAACATAATTTTGAAAGAACCATTTTTCGGGGAAATTGTATATTAACACAATGTGGTTGTGGACCATCTGATTGCCAAAATGTATCAGTAGATTCACTCAACAATTGGTCGATACCATGACCTGGTTTGCATGAAGAAAGACTCCAAACAGCATGATCACATACATCACGAACCTTGTGAAATTGAGAAATAATTTTATGAGTAAGCTACTGATAATCAAAATAAAGTAGTTATAAAAGTAGTACACCATAATAATTGACAACTACAGAAGTATCAGAAGGGGTTTTGTGGAGATTGTAGTAATTTCCAATAGTTGAGATCATGAGTTAAATGAAGCTAAACCACTATGGAAAACCTAGAGGCGGGGTCGTGGATGCGCAATGCTGAGGAGTCCCACAATACGACGAAACGACCGTTCAGTGTTTCAGGTTTTTCATGGTGGTATAGCTTCAATCGACTCATGATCTCATCTATTGAAATAACTACAGAAGTAACATAACAAGCACAACTACTTTATAACTTTTACAAACCTTTAATTTCTCACTCAATAAAATACGCCGTTTTAGCTATCAAATAATTTCTTCTTACAGGTAAAAAAAGAAAAGATGGTAATTAATTCTCTTTCAATGAATTACATTATACCCGACACCTCAAATAATCGATCTATAAAAGTGATTTACCGAACTTCTATCAGTTACTCAATTCCATCCGCAGCCCTTCAAGATTTAGTCCTGGTTCGAAGCCCGAAATGGACAACAACGGGTATAAAGATACCATGAGATGACATGGACTGGGAGAAAGGAACGAGAATGGTGACAGATTCACAAGTTTATGTGCATTCAACCAAATGATAATAGGCGGCACAATATTCCTACAAAAACGTGTACACACCCTAGACAAGATTAAAGGAAGAACAAGAAGATAGTAGTTAACAACAATCGAACAAGAACAGAGAAAATCAAGGCACAAACCAAATACACAGAAGCAAACAAGAGAGTGAAGAGGGGCATTAAAGCTGACAAGCTGAAATACGTGAAAGACATAGCAGCAACAGCGGAATAAGCTGCAAACGAAGGAAATATGATACAACGAAAAAACTAGCAAGGAAACATAATGAATCAGAGCGACTAGTCAAAAACAAAAAATGCAGGACAGTCACTAAGATTCAAGAACAAGCGCAATAAATAGGTAGAGAACTTTGAAAAACTCCTGAATAGACTAGCCCCAAAGAACCCACCAGACAATGAAACAGCACACACAAGTCTACCTATATATGTCGCACCACCAACAATCGAAATCAGGATGGTCATCAGACAAATAAAGTGTGGGCAAGCAGCAGGACCTGATAATATAGCACCTGAAGCTCTGAAGTCAGACATAGAAGCAACTGCATACGTGCTTCACGCTTTATCCAGGGAGATTTGAGAGGAATAACAAGTGCCACAGATAGACTGGGAAGGACTGTAGAGGCGAATTTCCCTTATATCTGACTGCAATAAATGATATCCCGTTAACTAAGTATTTAACGCTGGCTAAATCTCCTAGTAGAGTTATGGATTTACTCGAGATTATTCAGAAGCCTGAACACCAGTTGTAGAGATATTTTATTGTTAAAGATTAATAAGATCCGCAAGCGTACAGAAAGCAAGCACACAGTGAAACCAAGAATGTGTGTGTATCTGAGTGTTAAAAATCTATATATATTTATGAGTCATAATCAAGTGTGGATAAATTATTGATTGTCTGTGTATTACAACCAATGCGAGAATAGATTAAAGTTGATGTGCAACATGTGTTCAATCAGACGCACACAGAAATTTACATAGTGGATTAAGTGTGTAAATTACAGTGAGCACATAAATGATACAGTAGTTGAATGGGCTTACTACAGGACACCTCATCAAGATACCAAAGAAAGGTGATCTGAGCAAATGTGAGAACTACACAGACATCACACTACTGTCAGTACCAGGAAACGTTTTCAAGTGTTGCTAAACCGGATGAAAGACGCAGTAGACATCCAACTTCTAGATCAACAGGCTGGATTCCGTAAGGATTAGTCGTGCACAGACCAAACCGCGATAGTACGGATCATTGTTGAACAATCGGTTGAATGGAACTCGTCACTATACATAAACTTCAATGACCATGAGAAGGAAGTTGACAGCGCGGATAGGAGAACCGTATGAAAACTTCCTCGACACTATGGTGTACCTGAGATTTTCAATTTCATACGACGGACTGCAGTGTAAAGTAAGGCATGCAGGAAAGTTGGCAGATGCATTTCAAGTGAGGGTTGGAGTAAGGCAAGGCTGCTTACTCTCTCCCTCTCCTTCCCTTTCTTCCAATGGTTGACTGGATTACGAAAATCTCTACATCAAAAAGGAAGCACGAAATACAATAGACAAATTAGATACAACTAGACGATTTGGAATTCGTACGTAACCCAGCTCTTCTATCTTATACACACGAACAAATACAGATGAAAACAACTAGCATGGCAGCGTTCTGTGCATCAGTAAACCTCAAAATACACAACACATAAAGCAAGATCCTGAAATACCACCCAACCTCATCGCACTTAATGCAGAAACAATGGAAAAGGCGGAAACTCAGCATCATAGAAAAACAAGGAGGAGCTGATACACATGTAAAGGTACGGATTGATAAAGCGAGGGCACCATTCCTACAATTGAAGAACATATGGAACTCAAAAAAACTGTCAAACAAAATCAAACTCAGAATCTCCAACACGAGCATCACGACAATTCCAGTGTACGAAGCTGAAACTATGAGAATACCACAACCATCGTCAAAAAGTACAAGTATTTATAAACAGTTGTCTACGCAAGATACCCAAAATCCGTTGACCAGATATCATTAGCAACAACCTACTGTGGGAGCGAACAAACCAACTTTCAGATGAAGAGGAAATCGGGAAATGACGCTGGAAGTGCATAGGACATACATTGCTGAAATCACCAAACTACGTAACGAGACAAGCGCTAACTTGGAATCCTGAAGGGGAAAGGAAAAGAGGAAGCCTAAAGAACACATTACATCGAGAATCAGAGGCAGATATCAAAGGAATGAACAGTGATTGAAATAAACTGGAAAGGAGAGCCCAGGATAGAGTTGGTTGGATAATCCTGACCGGCGGCCTATGTTTCACGAGGAGTATGTAACTAAATATCGGTTACCCAACTTTTTATTTCTCTTAATCCATTAATTGCACCGCATACAAATGATTTTAGGTTAGTTAACAAGGAATAAAAACACTCACTTTTCCATCGCGTTCATCTTTCGTCACATCGAAATTGGATATGGCTTTCAGCTTAAAAGGCATTCATAAATTCTAGAAGATAAAACATATAAAGTGTTTACGTAACTGTAAGATTAAAAAACCGAATATACAAAAAACCAACTAAGAAATAATATTATATTTTACAATAACTTTAATAACGTAGATACAAAATGACATGAACTTTATTTAGATCGCGTTGTAATAGCTCCGACTGCAGAATCACTTCCAGACGAATGACGATGTTTACGAGGCAGTGGACTAGAAGGAGACGAACCCTGAAAAAAAATGAAACAGAAATATAGAGCTTCATAAACAAAAGAAAACATATGTTCTAAAAATACGAATAAAAACATTGATTTCATCCATACTTTATAGGGACACTGAGAGATCTGTAAGAACAGCTTCACGAAAATTGGACATCACGTATACAGACGCGAAATTGTTAGGATAACTCATACTCTCACTATATACAAAATCAAGACAAACACAATTGAAGAACTTTTTGGCACAAAATTGTTTACGAATCTAATAATCTTGATTATTTGGTGAAGCTTGGGTTAGATTGACAAGCCAAAAGCCTGTACTGTTTAAATTTTAATTTCTCAGATAATTACAAAACTAATAAAATCCTGAAATTTGTTACAAGAATGGTGAATGAGGACGAGTCAGCTCAAGATGAGAATTCAAGTGAATTCCTGATTATCATAAACTAACTTTCTCATCGTTAATAAATATGATTCATGTGTCATGAGAATTTATTTCGTACAGATTTAGTCAAATGGTGATCAAAATATCAACATATGTGAAAAGTTTAAATAAATAACTAAAACTTAAGTTTCTTAATAGCACCTTTTAGCAACAAATTTTTGTACATGAAATTGAATTCAGTATACTAGTGAAGATGAAGCTTTTACAACCGTTTATTTAGGAAGTAAGCTCTATGGTGCAATAATTATTTCTGTCCGGACATCTTGAGTACATAACTTCACGATCCTATTGAAGTGACTGCGAAATATTAGCTATACTAGATTAATGCCAAAAAATACAACTGCAGAGTCCTTACGTAAGAATAATGTGAAATTGATATTTCAAATGTTAATTGTATGTATCGCAAATGATCTTTCGATAGGGTGCAATGTACCTGAGGCACATGAGATAAAAGAGGAAAGAGCGGGGAAGTCTAACGAACCATACGCTATTAAAACTCCTTTAGGGTGGACGTTATTCGGACCTTACAGTGAGATCACAAGAAATATGAGTATTATAAATTATCTATCGTCCAAAGATAAACTAGTAACTAGATTAGATCAATTATATAAATAGCCTAACTTAGAAAAGTTTGCGAACACTGTAGCCCACGTATTAACAGAAGATTTCGGAACCCCAAGGTGCAATGAGTTTCTAGATCGAATTCGTATGTGTAAGTCGTGGCCCAGATTACTAAGGTACCCTATCAGTCCTTTGACATCTTCGTTTCGAACACTTGGAAGGATCATACCGCGCAAATGAGACCATGATACCATCTGAGATGTCGTTGGTACCGTCCGACGCAACATAGGAAGTCTCTTAACTGTCCATACATTTGGGATTCTAAATGATGAAGATGAATCTAAGGAGGAAATTCCTAGTCGGACCTCCTTACAATGAAATGTGGACTGACTATCCAGCATTTTCAATAAAATCGTCTTGGAATCTCCTTCTAAACCCAACCTTCTAGCTAAATCTTCTGTAATAAGCGAAGCGTCTGAGCCACTATTTAGGAAAGCGCAAGTCTGTACTGCTTTTTCTCCATTTTTTACCAATAAAGGCACTATTGCAAATGCTACTTGTTTCTGTACACACTCAACACTTTCCTCCGTACATAGTTGGGTATTAATGTGGGCATTAATATTACTATCTCTCTACTCTTCCCGCTTCTCGTGTAACAGAGTATGGTGTCTCCAGCCACACCCTTCAACAGCACGTGACCTCGGTGATCGACAATTTTTCGCCGCATGGTTTGCCTTCAGACAAACGTTACATAACTTATGCCTAAAGACGAATTCTTTCCTTTCTCTAACATTTCTGTCGTTGAACTTCTGGCATTGATCTAAAGAAGGATTGCTTGAGCACTCCAAACAAGATGAACTACATAAGGGGACGTTGCCATCACTAGTACTCGTATATGATATCCTTGCTGCATTGTAATTTGCACTAATTTTCCCTTTCGAAACGCCAACATCCCTTTTATCACTATTATTACCGCGGATGACAAGTAGGACGTATCTGGTATTAGCTATATCTGACTGTTCCTTTACAAATTCGCAGAGGTCCTTGAATGAAGGTTCTTTACCTCTCTTAAGAATTCTACATGCAACTTTAACCCATTCTCTTTGCGAGTGTAGTAGGAGTTTTAAAAACATGCATTTGACAGTCTTTGTAGAATTAAGATTGGATACATAGTTCATCTGCGCGAGTGTTAGCTCACAAATATGCATCTCACGAGACAGTCTTCTCAAATTATCTGGATCAGTCCCCTTAATAGCAGGGATGTTCAGCATCTTATCAATAAGTGCATGGGCTACCATGTGCTTCTGACCAAATGCTTCCTTGAGAAGCTCTAACGCTTTACGATAGCCTTCTTCTGGCTCGAGCAATGAGCAATGAACAATAGTAGCTTTAGCTTCACCATCGCAATACTGGATCAAATAGTTTAACCTAGATCGGAATCCAACGCTCTCATCAAAACAGTCCTCAAAATTCCGTATGAAGCTCCAATAGTTCATAGGGTTGCCATCAAACCTTATGATCTTTTTCTTTGGTAGGTCTAAACCTATAGATATCATTGTTACCCAGTCCTTTCCAGGAGGAACATCAACTGCATGCGAGGCAGATGTAGACTCATACGTTATCGTCTTGTCAACCACAACTTGATTATAATGTTCTCTTCCCTTTTGACGTAACTGTTCTAACTCAATTTCTCTTTCTGTCTGAGCTAAACGTACTTTAGCTAATTCTAACTCTAACAAGGGATCCATTCGGTAGGTATTTCCTCCGAATTGGTTATCACTATGAGTTTCTGAATAGTGGGGAGACAATTCAGGGATATGATCAGTTTTATGATTGTCCGTAGACATTTGAAGGTACTCAATGTACGAATTCTTGATGAGATACTGTTCAGAACCAGATCTTGTCGTTACCGGAGTCTCCTCATTCTGATGCGCTAGCGTCGTTGATTCTTGAGACCCGTGTTTCGTTGGTACGACCGTCTTCGAGGGGTTTGTACTTGTCGATTAAAAATCGCTATCGATGAAAGCTGGTTTCACTCGATCGATGCTGATTACATCTATTTTCCCAGCTTTTTCTACGGTAACCGTCTTCTCTGTCCTCGTAATCAATTTAAATGGAAAGTCGTAATTCGGCTGCAGAGGTGGTTGTACCTTATCTCTTCTAATGAATATGTGAGTACAATTATGTAGTTCCTGCGGTATGAACACTCGTCGTTGTTGTAGTCTAGGGGTATTATTTTAAAATCGTTCATGTGCTTCTTCAAGCGTTGCACGTAGTTGGCTACATCAGTTGGAACACTTTTACATGAAGCGAAAATTTCTCCGGGTAAACGTAGAGTAGTCCCATATACCAACTCAGCTGGACAACATCCCATATCCTGTTTAATTGTTGTTCTTAGACCCAACATAGCTAGAGGAAGCTTATTAGCCCAATCGTTGTTGACAATGACAGATATGAGGAACGGTTTTAACTGCCTATGCAGGTGTTCAACCATTCCGTTTGCGATTGGATGGTAGGATGTCGTTCGAATACGTTTAATTCCGAGGAGATCTATAAGCTGCTGGAAGAGTCGACTTTTAAATTGGGCTCCTCTATCGGTTGTGATAGTTGCTGGTACGCCATTGTAAGAAATCCAATTTTCGACTAGGGCTTTGGCTACAGACTCAACTGAGGCGTCTGTTATCGGTACTGCTATAGGCCATCGTGTAAATCTATCGATGCATGTAAAAGTATAGTTGTATCCATTCGAAACTGGCAGTGGTCCCACGATATCGATGTGTATATATTCGAATCTAGTGTCTGGGTGAGAAAATAAACCGATTGCGGAGCTAGTATCACGATCTACTTTGAATTTTTGACACTTCCTGCATGCTTTTATCCAGTTACGCACATCGCCATTCATGTTCATTCATACGAAGCGTTCGCTAATTAGCTTTTATTCCCGGATGCGATATGTTGTGCATACTTTCAAATATTTTCTGTCGCAATGGTTTCGGGATGAATGGTTGCGGTCGGCCTGTCGATAAATGACTTATTACTTTCGTGCTACCGAACTGAACCTCTTCGAATAATAATGATGTCGTGTCATCGGATATTAGCTTGTTTAATTCGATGTCTCTATCTTTCAAATTTGCCAGACCGTGATAATCGATTCCACTTGTAATGAGCGCGTTTATCGTTGTTTTTGATAGTGCGTCAGCTACTTCGTTTTCTTGGCCTTTAATATATTGTATATCGGATGTGAACTGGGAAATGAATCCCAACTGTCTGGTTTCCCTCGGGGACTAATTATCTTGCTTTGCTCTTAGTGTTTTCGTGAGTGGTTTGTGGTCCGTGTAAACAGTAAAATTTATACCTTCTACCATATGTCGAAATTGTTTTATTGCCAAGTAAATTGCCAGTAATTCTCTCCCGAAAGTACTATATCTCGTTTGAATAGGATTCAATCTCTTCGAAAAAAAGTGAAAGCGGCTCCCACGTGCCATTTACTAACTGTTGTAAAACGGCTTCTGCCGCCACATCCGATGCATCGGTCATGATAGCTAGTGGCGTTTCTTTGTTTAGTGCCTTCTTGGCGTTCTCGAATGCTTGTATCGCCTCCGTTAATAAACGGAATGTCCGGGCATGTCCCCGTAACGGGTCCGTTAGTGGTTGCAGTAGTGCCACACAATTCAGAATAAAGCGTCTGTAATAATTTATTAGTCCTAAAAATCGTCGTAACCTCATCCGTGAGTCGGGTAACGGATAATCTCTGATGACATCGACTTCTGCTGAGATTGACGTAATACCTTGAGAAGTTAGTGTGGCCTAGGAACTGCAAGGATCTCTTTCCGAACTCACACTTCTCAACGTTTATGGAAATGCCATGTCCCCGTAGTCACGTGAAAAATTGTCGTAGCTGCGTCATATGCTCGTCCATAGTAGTGCTAGCTACTAGTAAATCATCGATGTACGCGTATACTCCCGTCAAACCTCTAACAGCTTGATCAATGAATCGCTGGAAGGTTTGAGCTGCATTAGTTAATCCAAAGGGCATTCACAAAAACTCAAATAACCCTAATGGAGTGATTACAGCCGTTTTCGGCATATCTTTTGGCGCCACGGGAATGCGGTAATGAGCCCGAACAAGATCAATTTTCAAAAGGTCGTGGCACCTTCCATATCGGTAGTAATGTCGTGGATGTGCGGTACCGGATATCTATCTGCCATAGTTTGCTTGTTAAGGGCTCTATGATCTCCACATGGCCTGATTTCTCCATTCTTTTTGGGAACCATATGCAGCGGGGATGCACAGGGACTATTAGATGGCCTTATGATACCAAGTTCCACCAATTCTTCGAATTCTCGTCTCGCAATATTCAACCTTATTGGATCTAGCCTTTGTAGTCTTGTGTTAGTCGGTTGACCTTTCGTTACAATTAGGTCAACAATGGTTTTGTGACAATTGTAGAAGAACCAGTTTAATTAATACTATGTCTAAAATATTAGCCCCAATAGCGCTTCGTAGCCTATCTACCGGTCGTGTAAGGCGAACCCGAGAAAATCAGGCTGGTTTCAGATCGCTTGAACGCGGATGTACAGACTAAATATTCACTCTTCGGGAGATTCCGGAACAAAAACACACATTTCGACGCCCGACTATAGTTGTATTACTTAATCTCAAGGCGGCGTTCGACTCTGTACCAAGGTTTCCCAGTGAAAGGTGTACCAAAGATGTACATTAACCTTGTACAAGCTCTACCCGATCATCATTGGTCGAGTTAGAGCTTATGGAGAACTGTCATCTGAGTTCGTTACTCCAAACGGTATTGTCTACTTTCCCATTTTTTGTTTAACTTGATCATAGACATGCTTTTGGAGATAACACACATCATCTGAATTTTAAGGGATTGATCTATCAAGAGATTTACTTGTTGACTTAGAATACGAGATGATATAGTTCTATTTGGTGAAGACGGTAACAAAATGCAGAGTACTCTGACCACCTTAAGCAACAATGCAGGAATGTTTGGGATGCAGCTCTTTCTCTTCGAATGCGGAATGTTGCTTTAGGATTGGCTTGCGTCATCACCTGAATTAATCATAGGAAGTGAAGTAGTTGAACGCATCGACCGCTTTACTTATCATGGGAGTCTCAGCAGTCCTGATGGTCTGGCGTCTGGTGAAACTTCGGCACGGATTCGGAAGGCTCAATTGGCTTTACCAACTTGTGGGGTAGGGGAGATATCTGTTTCCCAACCAAAAAACGAGTTCACTCCGTCCTACTTTATGGATGTAAAACATGGCCATTAAGAAAAGAGGATGTTCGTAGGTTACTGATACTTGGTCAAAAGTGTCTTCAAAGAATTGCTTGTGTAATCTGGTACCACGGAGTAAGCAATCCCTGGGATAGGTATGTGATACCAGATGAGGATGGGAAATCGATTGATGAGGCAGTAAATTTTCACCAACTGAGGTGGTTGGGACATGTGTTTGTATACCGAACTACCACTTACCTTTGTGGGCGATGTTGTTTGTTAAAGGATAGCCAAACCAAAACATGGCATTAGTCAATCCAGTCACTTACAATTGGAATTAGCCATGTCAGTATGTATAGGCTGCCTGGTTGAGGTCTGTGTGCTTATCGTAACTATCGACTACAGACCTTGAATGACATGACTCAAAACCGTTTGGAATGGCTCACGTGCATAAATTCTTTGTTTCAATTCTAAGATTATAAGTTTCTCATACCCTGTTTTGTTGTTTTTATCCCACTAATTTACATCTTTTCAAATCGTATCTTCGATGCTTAAACTTTCCAATTATTAGTATAAAAAGCCAAACGGTAGAGAAACAATCTTTTGAGCCACAATAACGCTTAGTAACTATCAAGGTATAAAACACCTAGTGGTGGACTTCGAAAAACGAACGCAAATGGATCAGAGTCACCAAACTCAACTAAATTATTATGTCCTACTACTGATAAATCTTGATTCCATCTTACCTAGCAGTGATTGGAAAACAATCCTAAGTATTATTCACCCCTAATCTCCAAAACAAGGCAACTCATACGCAACTCTTTTCCAATCAAAACATTTTTATACGTTTTCATTGATGGTATTTACAAAAATGTCTATGAAAGAAAGGAGTAGTAAAGGCATAGGCCTGTGGTAAGGAAGAACACTCAAAAGAATGTTCAGTACTAACAAAGGCGAGTAAGAAGCGGGTAATACGTGAGCAGAATTGTATTTCTGAACTCCAGTGATTGCTGGATCTACGGTCAGACTAGTGCGTAATCCTAATGCAAAGTCTTTATTATTCGAAAAATAGAAGACAAACTATTATGAGAATAAAATCCTAACGGTTTTATGCACAATCCAAAACAAATTCGAATATGGTGATAAGTTTATTTTCAAAAAATCTGTGCTAGAAGGTAAATCCAGCTGCTAGAAGTTCCATATGTACTTTTTACACAAGCTCATGTGCTTTTGCTCATTTCCAAGACTCTTAAAATATATTCTGTTTCTGACCCTTTTGGGTTCATGAGAAGTCAATAGCACTGGAAACACTACGCACGGAACAACATAACACACATTCTCTCAACTGATACTCTTATAACCAAACAAACAAAATTAAATTAGCCAACTCATTTAACAGTTATTTGGGTAAAAGCTACACTCTAATTGAAAGATTTAATGACACTACGCAATCCCCCGGACCGAAGTAGATGTAATGGGGTTTGGACCTTGGTCCTAGTGGCTGAAAATCAAACGACCTAACCATAAAGCCACTGCTTTACTACTGCAAAACAATGAGATTAGAAAACGTAAGATATATGTGCATACGCTTACTTCAGGAGCAGAACGTTTGTTTTGCTTGATGAAAAAACTAGAAGACTGCTTGCTAGCATTCGACTCCTCATCTTTAAGCACACATGAAGCAGGATGTGAAGGACTAGTAGTTGGGGCAGTCGACACTACAATAGATTGCTGTAAGGAACGCGTAGTCTGTGGAGGAGTTAGATTCAATAAAGGCAGAGATGGGAATCCTGGAATATCCTCAGCCATAATAGACCAAAGAGGTTGAAGCTGCAAAGTTTCAAGAGATTTATATGGAAAATCAATCTTTTGGAAAAGTCAGGTTATTAATTATAACTAATTATCACCAACAAAACGCTCTCAAAAAGTTCACAAAACATGGAGTCATGACCAGCAATATGACAAACAAGAGGATAGCACAACCACAAAAATAAATCAATAGGACAATGACAAAACAAACACTCGTCTTTGATGAAGAAAAAGAATACTTATGACTTCACACAATCACAATACAACGGTTATCTGATCTATGAAACAAAGTGCACACTTCAAATGAGCAAAACAATCGTGATATAAAAATCAAGAATAAATCAGAAACCAGGTACAGACCTGCCATACATGTTGTAGGAGGATTTGACTATAAATCCTGGTAGTTGAAAATATGGAACAGGTGCTCGGACTAACTCAAACTAGTATTATTGTGACCTTCCACATCTAGATATTATTACGGATTTTGCAATGTGACAATGTTACGAAACTTAAGTCTATGCCCATTAACCTAGTACAAAACGATAGCATAATACAATAAATACCGTGATAACTACCCATATAATTGTCGTTTCCTGAGAAGTAAATGCTCTTTTCAAAGTTTCAACTCCTTTGTTTTTTCCCTGTAACTGCCATCGTTAAAGTGTTGGTGTGTAAGAATCGTCCACTTTATCTAATCGTATAGACCTGTTCTCACATTGAAGGTATTTTCCGATCGTTGCAATCAAATTATACAAATCATAACTTCGCGAAAAACGAAATATGACAACTATTTTCGAAAATTTGTCTTGCAGATACACCTAATAGCAAAGCATTTTATACGTACTGATTTTTAATAACAGAAAGATATCAATATGTGTTCGGCAAATGAAAAGCACAGTATTCCAGTTTATCCGTAATTTCGAAAAGGAAAATTTCTGATTACAATCATTTAAAAAATCCTGATTTCAATATGCTATTACTAAGTTGCTCAACAAAAGAGAACTGAAAACTTGTTGAGTACATAATTTTACGGGAAATAGAGTGAACTGATGTAAAGAATAGAGAAATATTACTTGAAGCTACTTGAAGTGACACAGAGCTGTGAATGTTAAAGGTTGCAAATAAAATTACTATCTATTAGAACTACCAAAGTCGGCAAAATACTGTGCGCAAAAATAGCATTAAGATAAAATAATAGAAAATGTCATCCAACACTAATCATAAACTATTTACAATTCGAGGATGACATTATAACTAATTATATACCAAAAAGGTTTTGATTAAACCGCATAGCCTCGTTGTTACTTCTTTGTTAGATCACCCTGAACCATTTTTGATGTAACTAACCAGTAGAAACAATTAAAACCGGACATATTTCGTCTTATTTAATGGGACTTAAACACCAGAAAGGATTTAAAATCCAAAAATTTCAAGATGAACCTAGATGTTAGAGCTAATGTATACATCATGCCATGAACGTTAAGATATAACATATTCGGACTCGTGATTACCACAAAATACTAAACTCTCAGAAACGACAAAAGATGGTCAGTGGTACTTTCAGAGTTCGATAGTCTGAAATGACGAGATAAAATCATGTATTCACTCCTGATGTAATCCATAATCTAATATGACTAAATGAAAACACGTCTAGGAAATAATAAATAACTGTTTTTTCTCAGAGGGTCCATTCACAGTAGTAGTCTTCAGTGACACAAACAAAAGACGAGTTGTACTGAAGTGAACAAAAATTGTGGGCAGTAAGTGTCCCACTTATGTCTTCACAATTCTAGCCACATGTGATAAATTCAGTGGGAAACAGGAACTAATTTGGATAATCAGACAAAAAATTTTGATTGGTGCTATATATATATTCCCCTGGGAAAATAAGTAACAACCGGATGTACCAAAGCAAACTAAAAGGACATCAAATATTATCTTACTCAATCTTTACATCCTCTCCCTATAAAAGAATAACTAGAAAGGCTATGATGATATTTTAAGGAACTAACGCATTTTTATATGATTTATACTAACAAGCTAAAAGGAAACATGAAAACTATACACAATAGCTACAAAATAAAATACACAATATTGAAGTAAGTATCCAACTGAAACAAATTAAGGAATGGGTAAGGAATAAGGTAGAACTAGATAGACATCTGAAACCATTTTCGTCATGATGGGCTTATTCCCTAAGTTACAGTCGACGTAGAGCCTGATACAAATGTGTGTTAGCCCAAGTGACCATACTATACCACGACAGAGATGAAATAAAAATACTTAAAAAAACAGTGAAGGGATCAAAATGACGCAGTATCAATGAAAATGACTAAATACTGGGAATGATTCGAGAAGGGATGAAGAGGTATACAAGAAGAGATAATGTAAGAGCTAACAAGAATAACTGCGTCTTAACTACTACGTTAGGTTCTGAGTCATGTTATCCAGAATTTACAACCACTGGTCGAAAATATTACGCATACTCCAACTACCCAATCGGACAGCTAGTTTTAGTTTTTTTAATATGCAATTCCTCACTATGACCGCTTGACAGTAAATGATAAAGATCCACCACTTACTTCACTAATGACGTCATGATACATCTCCCCAGCCATTCGGTGGACTTCGTGATTTTGACTATTGTACATTCTTGCATTCATAAACATTAGCAAAAGATCACGAATGAAACGTCTTGCGATCTCAATGATAACTCGATAAGAAGAAACAGATGGATTTAGAGCAGAAGGCTGCTGAGAACTGATCAAGTAACTGAGTGACGACTCCATACGGCGCCTAAGGGACGTTAAGTCCACTGGCTCATAAACAACAGTACTGTACCCGGGAGCTATATCTTCAGTTACAGGATGCATAAACACATAAGCATGACGATGGCTGTACACCGTAGAAAGTGCTGACAGAAGAGATCTTCTCCATCGTCGAGCCACACAAACTGATGACTGAGATGTATCTGTAAGTTCATCATTATTGAGATTGGTAGATATTGAGGGACTGAGAGCTATTAAATTTGAATATGAAAACGAATGAGTCATTATTAGTAAACGATAAAAGAGACATCAGCGTACGTCAATAAAACCCTCCTGAGATACAAATCTCTCATAATGAGTACAAGATACAAAATTGGATAAATTATGAGTGTATCAGTGTATTGACTGAATAAAATTTATAACAATGAAATAAGATAATACCTGAAGTGAACTCTCCCACTTGGTTTTGATAAACAGGAGCAGGAGTCGATATCTTCCTCTTTGTATGATTATGTTTTCGGTTCAGATTAACGGCTTTAAAGGATGGTGATTGAGTATCCGCAAGACTTAGTGCAGGACTTGAATTAAGGCTCTGAGTAAAGTGCGGAGAAGCTAGTGTTTCTGAGTCACTTACAAGAGCGGAACTACTAGGAGTAATTGGTTCATCCAGGATCTCCAAACACTTGGAAGGGCTTGTTTGTATTCTTATTTTGCTTGAGTCACTATCTAAGTTATTAAGCTGTTCAGAAGCTCTGGGTGACTCTTCCACTTTGACTTCTTGATTATGGCTAGTTGTAACCTTCGAAAGTAAATACGCAAGAAATCGAAATACAAATTACCATAGCGTTTATTCGTAAATAAACTTTCAACAAGTTAAATTATATGTGAACATAATCGGTGTGTTTATTTATTAATGTATTTCATAGTATTCGCAACTTCGTAAAAATATGTACATCAAACAAATGTCACATTATTGATTCTAATCAAGAACAGTAAGTTGAAGCTGACAATAAACATGTTACAAAACGATTTTGGAATGAGTGATAAGCTAACGTAATACACACTTCTGAAAGGTAAAGAAGTGATCTAAATTCTTCAGTACATTATGCCTATATCTAGTTATACATCGCATGTCGATGAAACTAAACATTTTGATGTAAAATATCACTAAAAATAGATACACAAAAAGAATGAATAACTTTGAAGTAAGCAATAATTTTGGTGGCTCTTCGGTATTTATGCAGGATATACTATCAAATCACAATAAACCACAAGAAAAAAACAGGAACGGTTGTATATGTATACCTCTGAGTGAGTCTGGATGGATGATGTAGTATCTAGACTTGAGATTTCATCATCATGTCCTTCGAAACCCAGTCTTTGTGAAATAACAGCTATCAGTAAAATGAGATAAAATAAAATTCAAAGAAAATAGTGAAAGTGATTTGTAAAATAAATGGGTAGAAGTCTAGGACATGTTCACAGAAACCATACTTACCCCAAAGCTAAAGAGCATAACAAGTAGTTCCTAAAGTTTTAGTAGAGAGACATTACCCAACATCTCTTCTCAGTTCTCGTATTACCTTCCGCTTGTTAAGTTACTCTAAAGGTCAATTATTGATCCCACAAGTTCTGGGTTCGATCCTTGGTGTAGTTGTGGGTGTATATTCCACACGAATCCGATATTAGAAAAGAAATGTTCAGTACCTCCTGGTATTTTATGTCATCTCAACAAGTATTCGTCTGACAGAGAACACCTACAAATATCCTGATGAAAACATCTGGTGAACACATAATGTAGGTGTATCAAGTGGGTTAATTTGGGTGATCCACTCGTGTTCTCAAAGACTTGTGACTCGCAATTAATCTCAAAAGAAATGCAACAGTGCCGACTATTCAGCTATAATCATCTCAAGAATGGGGTACTACACATAAAGCACTACATTAAAAATACTTGCCGATTATTGTAAGCGACAACTTAGGACGATAGCATATTGTGATGTGGTCAGTTTCAAAACGCTTTCCTAACACCCTGCGTCCAACCTCACTATTACTTACCCAGTGATCCCAGCAGATGTGAGCAATATTTCCAAGGCATCTGAGGTCGAACAGTAGTAACCTACGAGTATCTTCTACCCTTAATGGCCGTTTCGCAGCCATAAAGTAGAACAGGACGAACAGCTGCGCAGTATACTCGCCCCTTAATTGACAGATGGGTATCTCGCCTTCACCATAAGTGATGTAAGTTAAGAAAAGCTAGACGAGCTTTTCGAGTCCGTGTTGAAATTTCGTCAGACACCAACCCATTAGGGTTGATCAGACTTCCAAGATAAATGCTGTCGAGATGTTCGACTACTTCACTCGCTATCCTTAGTTCAGGTGTTGACGCAGGCCAGTCCTGGAACAACAACTTTCATTTAGAGAGCAAGAAACGCATCCCAAACATCCTAGCACTGTTGCTCAGTGCTAACAAAATACTGAATTTTATCAGTGTTCTCACCAAATAGGACTATGTCATCTGCGTATTCTATGTTGATAAGTGCACCTCTTGAAAGGAGATCAATCCCCGATAATTCAGTCGACAAAAACGTTGCATCCATCACTAAGTCAATGATGGAATTAAACAAAAATGGAGATAATAAACAGTCTTTTCGGACACCTCTTGACGTTGCAAAATTAAATGACAGTTCGCCAAGAGCTTTGACTCGACAGGTAGTGTTCGAGTAAAGAGCCCTCGTAAGGTTTAAGCACTTCTGAGGTACGCCTTTCAGTGACAGACACTGTCACAGCACCTCCTGGTCTACAGAGCCAAATGCTGCTTCTAAGTCAAGAAGACCACCATTGTCGCACGCCTGTGTTCTAGAACCTGACGAATGGTGAATATGTGGTCGATGCAGCCACGAGCAGATTTGAAGCCAGCCTGATTTTCTCGTGTTTGCAGTTCACGAATCTTTGTTAGGCGCTCAGTAATTATTTAGGCTAGTATTTTAGATGCCATGTTAGTTAAACTAATCCCTCTATGGTTATTACAGGATGACTTTGACGCCCTTCACACACATATTGAGACCAATCAGATGTGATTATGTCCAACTCCCAAATTTTAGCTAAAATATTAGTCAACATAACCGCTAGAACTGCACCACCATTCTTAAAGACCTCTGTAGTTAATCCATCTAGAGCAGCTGCTCTTTCTCGTTTCAGAATAGCTATAGCCTTATGAACTTCAGTGAAGTCGAAAGGCCTACTTCAATGTTTCATTAAGGCTGTTTGGAAATGGTGGGTAGTTGTAGAGTAGCTGAAGGCCAGTCGAACTGCCCCTTAAAGTGTTCCGTTCATCATTCTGAACGTCTGGGCTGAAAGTAGATAAGAGCGTCGACTTTTTTCCAAGTCGTTTCACTTACACTTGACTTCTTAATTCGGGTTTCTTTTATTAGTCTGAAAAGCTATCTGGTGTTACCTAAAGCCGCTGCCTTTTATATCTCTTTTGTTTTCGTTACCCACTACTGCTCACGGTCGTTCCTTATACCAATACAGTATATTCGAAAAATTGTCAAGTCTGCATGCATTTTACAATATCTTACAAGAGAATAAAGGGTCTGGATCTTCATGATGGGAAACAATATGCTTGGTTGGTTTCGCACTCTTTCACATATCTTAAGAATGATCACTTTCAATCTCATCATTAGGTTTAAATGTCACATATGGATAGACTCAGCGCAATTCTATTTCTTTCACTCAATAGTTAATGGGTGAAAGTTTTGAAAAAGACAAACAACTGGTTCCTTCGATTAACGCACTTAGGAAACTGGACTTTACAGGAAGTGAGTTACTACGATGCATATCTTTAGTTAAAAATTGAAGGCCATGTATTCATAACACTGCATAAATTAGTGCTTTAGTCCAAATATGTTTGTAAAGGACTTTGAGAGGGAATCACAAAGATGGGTAGTGCTTTAAAAAGACAACAGAGACTCCGACAAATAAGCAATAGAACTCAAAAGTAGGTAGCAGGAGATATTGCTCTAGTGTTTTTTTGATAGGACTTGTACATAAACCCCATGTTTCTACGGGAAAAATGCATTCTTAACGAGTATTCTTGATAAGTGTTACCTTGAGCACGTATGAAGTTGGCTAATGATGATTCCTGAATGTAATCACATCTCTCTTCGAATAGCCCATAAATAAAAGGGGTTCCGACAGGAATCCAGATACCACCATTCTGGTCAATTGTTTCTTTCTCAATTTTAGTATTTGGACGTTGTAGTGTAGTGGGAAGCTTCTTGACAGTTCGGTCATTTTCCTCTGAAACAGGAGACAACGGTTCCATATTTAAACAACGACCTATTTTGTCCGGAATCCCGAGTGCAAGACATCTTTTTCTATAGCTGAAGAGAAATAAATATTAGTAAAGAGAGCTCACGTCAGTAACCGGTCTGGAGGTATTTCAGAATATCGGCCTTGTCGCAACTTTTCTGCATCCTCTTCCTCTATCCTAAGAGTTGACGATAAACCAGCATTTAAGTCTCACTTCATAGCCCGCAAGATCTCCAACCGAGCAGCATGCAACTGCTCACGTCTCAATGTAGTATAATGATCTAATGAAATGTTTAAGAGTTGGCTCTCTGTTAAATCACCTGGATTTCTAAAGAACTTTCAATCAAGCACAAGAGAATAATACCTTTGACGTGCGGATGCAATAATATATTTATATTGAAGCGAACAACTCTGTTCATAACCAATGAA
Organism: Schistosoma haematobium; assembly: GCF_000699445.3. Taxonomy (NCBI): domain Eukaryota; kingdom Metazoa; phylum Platyhelminthes; class Trematoda; order Strigeidida; family Schistosomatidae; genus Schistosoma; species Schistosoma haematobium. Next base: position 40,395,473 of record NC_067196.1, read on the forward strand.
TTCAAATATATTAATTACCTGTTTTGAGAGATCCTGTACATTTTCATCTTTCAAGAACGTCTTGCAAGACGTTCTTAATGACTCACTGACAAGGTCCCAGTTTTTTCCATGTGTGAGAACAGCCCGAAGTAGGTAACAATTAGCACCCACAGCCCAATTCATTCGTCATATCTACTTACTGCTATCATGTTAGCCAACCTTGAAAACAAATCGGGTACCTGTTAACAAAACATTCATGATCCAATTTCATGACTTTGTTAACGGGCATTAAAAGTTGTTTGACCAGTAGTATGATTTTCCCTTAGGATTCAGCTTTAAACAGTGAATCTGATGCTACTTGTTGGGGGAGGTTGTTTCAATCAGTAACACCCTGTAGAATACAAATTTTACTGGGTAAAATTCTGCACCTTCAGTATTCAGTAGTAAGGATAGTATGTTGGCGAACCTGTGTTAATCCTGACAGATTGCTTTACAGTGAAGGTCCAGTTTCTTTTTGAAAATATTCACTGATGGGGCTGATACCACTTGTTCGGGTAAGGCGTTCCAATCATTGACTACTCGATGAGAAAAACGGGACCCCACTTTAAGTTTATTAGATCGCGGTTTGTGAACCATCTTCCTATGACCTCGGAAATTATTAGTGCTGGAGGGAGCAAAATGATAAGACATATTAACACCTAAATCATAATTAAAGATACGAAATGCCAGTATAAAGTCACCACGCGTCCCACGATACGACAAGGGGAAAAGGTTTAGGCGTTCTAGACGCTCATCTTAAGGGAGTCTAGAAAGACCCTTCGCTAATTTCGTTCCCACACGCTGCTTGGATACAGTACTCCAAATGTGGTCTTACATATATGGGATATAAAGTCCGAAACGTTTCCTCGTCAAAAGATTTGAACGCTCAGAGAAGTGACCATAACGCACGAAAACCTTTGACAGCGGCTGCTTCGCAATGCGTAGTTGTTTTTAAATCATGACGTATCACTACCCCCAAGTCTTTATGCTCTTGAACACGTGGGAGAGGTTTACCCTCAATAGTATGACGGTAACTATTGCCGTGATCGATGTGCATTAGCACACTCTTCCTAGCATTTATTTCTAAGCCCCACTCTCGAGCCCATCTAACTAAATCATCTAAGTCAGCTTGAAGATCCAGATGATCAGCCTCACTTTTTATTGTTCTCCAGATTTTTACATCATCTGCAAACAATAATGTCGACGACCTAAGCAACAACGGTAACTGATTAACGTAGAGAAGGAAGGGCAGAGGGCCTAAGATGGTGCCTTGGGGTACATCACTTTTGACCGGCTTCCAATCGGATAGCGTCCCATTGACCCTCACTCTCTGTTTACGGTCACACAAGAAGTTTCCTATCCACTCATGTACAGTACCTATTATTCCGAAGCTTGAGAGCTTCTACATAAGTCCCAAGTGTGAAACCTTGTTAAATGCTTTGCTAAAATCTATGAATATCACATCGACAGACAGACCGTTATCTAGGGCTGCTGTCCAATCCTCTCTCGCAATAAGTTAGTCAAGCAAGAACGCCTGTTACAAAATCCATGTTGCTGGGGAGCTAGCAGATTGAGTGAATCTATGTGGCTTAGCAACCTAACCCGAATTATCTTTTCGAGTAACTTAACGACTATGCTAGTTAGACTGACAGGCCGGTAGTTAGATACTATCTGTCTCTGACCATCCCTAAATATAGGACTGACTATAGCGTCTTTCCAATCTTCAGGGAGTTGAGCGAGTGAGAGGGACATGTTGAAGAGTGTCGCGAGCGGTTTTGAAATAATGTCCGCAAGAGATGACAGCAACCGTGGATGTAATCCGTCAGGGCCCGGTATCTTACCAGGTTTGAGGTTAGTTATCAACGGAAGGACAGTTTCCTCAGTCACCTGTACGGATTCAATGGTTGGTATCTCGGTGTGAGTGGGACAAGTACTTGTTACAATAAACGTAGAGAAGACTTCGCTAAAATAATCTGAAAAAGTCTCAGCTTTTGCCCGATCTGATTCAGCTAGTAATTCTGAATTTTCGTGTAACAGCAACGGGGGAATACCATCACTACGTTTCATTTGCCGTTTAACATACGAAAACAATCGTTTCGGACAAGTACGGCTATCATATACTAACTGTCGTTCGTAAGGAGTACGGAATTTCGCTATGGTTTTCTTACAGATATTACGGTATTTTTGATACTCACGCTTAAATGGTGCATGACCTGTCAACAAGAATAAGTCCCAGAAATGTTTCCTACGCTTTAACAGCTTCCGGGTTTCCTTATTAATCCATGGAGGGTAATGTGATAGCTTACGTGCTGACCATGGGATAAACGGCGACATTACGGACTCGAGTGTAGCCTTAAACTTATTCCATTCGTCTTCGATCAATCCATCCACGTCGACCGACCAATCAGTCGAGATAGCACAGTTTCTGATTTCTGAAATATTAGCTCGCCAGATATTGGGACGGGGTGGAGCAGATACAAATCGTATACCATGTGTCTTAAACTTAAAGTGAAATACAACGTGATCGCTGTTCACTGGTGGGGGAAGGTGCTGAATACTAAAAACATCCTCACAGTGGTGGGTGAGGGCGAGGTCCAGCAGTGACGGATCATGTTGCAAATCAATATGTGTCGGTTTTATGATGCATTATACAAGTGCACACTGAATAACGGTTGATAAAAGATCGCTTTCGAAACCACCACCTGGAGCTGTAATCTCTATCTAGTTGATAGGCAGTGCGTTGAAGTCCCCAATGATGAGACAACATTCTTATCACAGATTCCACTAACTGCAAATCGTATGCATGTCTTTTGGCAGGGTCATTGTCTTTCGACTCGTCTAGATTCCGAATAACTAAACTAGGAAGGAGTTCAGCTCTTTTTGAAATCGTGTTCACGGCTTTCGATCGTGATGTTAGATCCTGCATATTAACCACTGGCATCTTACCATCAGTTTTTATTGTAACAGAGTAATGGAATTCGAGCGAGTTACTCACAACAATGTTGGACGAGGCTTTACTTTGGGAATTCGGCGGAGTAGTCTGAGAGTCCACCAAGGACTTCGACATTGCCAAGATGGATTACATATGTAAGTAAGATTTCTCGATGAAACCCTGACTTGTACTGGTACGGTACGCGTGAACACATCTGTGCCCCACTTTGACAGACCCTCCATGTGTCTAAACCATATTAGTCTCTAAGATTAGTTTCCTTTTCTTCTTCGCAGTTGCATTAGGTGTGTCTATGTAGCTGTATGACTCTCCTTACATTTTCCTTGAAGTAAACAGATAACCCACTGGACCTACCGATACCACCCAACCATAGTCCGTCTCACCAAACCAATGTTGTATATTACAGATCATGCCCATGAAAGTGGCGTGTATCTGCTACAGAAGAGACATACATCGTTTTACGGATGCGAAATATGTGGCTTATCAAAGTAACAATTACAGCGGTGTTATGGAAATTTCCGCGTATGTTTGGAGTGCGGGGAGAAAGGTCTTTTAACGTCAATTATCAACTATACATTTACATTTTACGTCAGTTCCGTCAGAAATGACAACACTACAATGGTTAAAATTGATTATAGTTGTATATTAGAAACTTATATAGATTCAAAAATAATTTGAGGTAGTATTGCCCCTATTTGCACTTACTCAGCAACAACCAGGCATCCTTGTTTATCAATATTTTGTGAAGTGGCAGGCCTGATTTCGCTCAAAAATTGAAACAAACCCCTATCTATGACTCGACACATTGTGGATTTTACGTCAGTTATTAACTATAAATTTACACTTTAATATTTCGAATTATGTGCAAGTCAGTTTTTTAAATGATGAATCATGCCTGTCAAAATGTTTGTTGTACTCTGATCATGAAAAAGAAAATGTTCCACACACTCAGGGAGTTGCTCTGATGCTGGGCAAAGAACGACGTAAAGCACTCATAAGATGTGAGTCACATGGACCCAGAATCATCATATTATTTTTCAAAACAACGAAGGATAGAATCACAATAAATGTTGTCTCGTGGTATTCCAAAGAAGCAGTGCGTAACTGGAAACAGCAATACAGAAGTTCAATACAAACTTTCTATTCAAAAATGCTTTTAAAACAATTACATCCTATATCAACAAAAACACCAAGTCCAAGCTGCGAAAACTAAAAGGATGTACCATATATCAAAATACTTCAGTGCCATGCACCAGATATACTCTGTATTTGAAGGGGTGTAAAGTCAACACAACAAACATAAACAGGCAGAGGGAAGTACTGCGCTCACTGCTGCATCTAAAGCCCAGACCTTATGTCGTCTCGTTGAAAAACGCATAAGAAAGAACGCAGATCACAACATTCACTCCTTACTACACGATGATGTGACATATTATGACCAAACCGTCATATTAATACTGTTAAATGAATGGTTTCCCCAAGATGAGAATACATCTCATGCCCCAGATATCAGCATAAAGTGCAACAGTAAAAATTATCTTAGTATCTTAACTTTGATCTTGAGAGAATACATACTGCCATCAAAAACCTTAAGCTGAGTGCGAGTTCTGGTGCCGATGGCATCCAATCAATCCTTTATAAAATGTCAGGACCGGACATACAGACTCTGTGACACAAAATATTCACATCTTTAGAGGAAGGTACACATCCCGAAACCTAGAATGTAAAGTATGCAGTCCCCAAACACAAATCTTGACCAAGAAACCTGATCGAAAACTACAGACCTATAAATATCACTCCAGTTAAAACGCATAATGGAAAAAGTGATAAAAATCCAACTATCTGATCACCTACCTAAGAAAGATCTAGTAGACCCGTTATAGCACGGCTTCATCGGAACAAGGTCCTGCAGCACATGCCTGGTAGACCTCGTTAACGAGATTACTCGCATACGTGACCAAAAGAAACTAGTGGTTATACTAGATTTCGATATTAAGAAAACTTTTGATAAAGTACTTCATAATCTCCTAATCAGCAGACTTTAGTCACGTGGAGTCACGAACCCCCTATTGTAATGGATCAAGTCTTTTCTCACAAACAGGCACCAAATAACCAAGATTAACTCTACAACATCTACACCGACCAATAACCAGTGGTGTAGTCCAGAGTGGTGTCTTGGGTCCACTGCCTTTTACAATCTATATCAACAATATATGTAAGTGCTTTAGCACAGGCAAGACTTACCTCTGAGCTGATGATTTAAAAGTCATCTATAAAACTGACATTTGCGATGTGTGTAGTACTATGCAAACAATCCAACATGGACTCAACATGGTAGACAAATTATAAAAACGTTGAAGGTTGGAGCACAACACAGAGAAATGCGGCTGGCTATATAATGGAGATGCGTCTCTTGAAATAAAACTAGCACTTAACAAGAACACACCGCCTAAACACATCAGTAACTGACCTACGAATACATTACTCAAATAGTCTTCTCTGAACGTATCTCAAGCAAAGCATCTAAAATGCGTGAATTGCTTGGCTTCATTCTTCGTGATTTCTTTCAAAGTGAATCTAAAATCATTCTTTATAAAGTATGTGTAGGACATATCGTTGAATGCTGTTCGTTGATATTTTCCAACCCACGTTCATCCGATATATTTAAGATGGAAGAAATACAATTTGATTTCACCCGCAATACACTTAAGATCGATTCACTTATTGACTACAGTTCCCGATCCCTTATCTTAGGACTAGAACCTCATTGGAAAAGAAGGCTTGGATGCAATTTGATTCACTACTTCAAACTCCACAAACACCTTACTTGTTTCACATGTATTATAGTCCTTGCCCAAGACTCACATGAATATGACCTTCGAGACAAAGTATCTACCGTCAAATTTTAGAAATACAGATCAAAATCTCGGAACAATTTCTTCCTTATCAAGTATGCATTAATATGGAACAGTCTTTCCTCTGGAATACGGAAGGAAAATGAATTACATACATTTGTAAAACTGCTTGATCAAGCTCTTACTTGCACTGATCTGGCACGAATGAACACATCTGCGTCCCAATCAGACATCATGGACTCTGTACATGTATAGACTAAACTAGATTCTAAATTCAGTTTACCTCATTTTCTTACTTTGCGGTTGTATTAGATACATTTTCCTCTCTAATTTAACGCTTGAAATAGACAGATAACTCACTAGGCTTATCGATACGGTTTAAGTAAACTCGGTCACTAAGGAACGCTCACTGCTACCCTGAAAAGTCAAGAGAACCGCACAATCGATTGTCTACTACCAGTGGTCTTGCATCTATGCAGCCTATAACCCATCAGCCGGTTAGCATAGGACAATATAACATCAGCACCAAGTTAATGTGAGTTCCTTCATGACTATTCCTCGTTAGCGCCTTTCTCTCCTGTACACTATGTTGATTTGCCACTAATTTTATTTCACAACTCGTTACCTTATCTATAACTCACATATTTCCATACATTTCCACCCACTTTAATAAACAACTATCATACATTATACCTTCCTAATGCTTGTACTCTGATTGGCAAAGTATGCATCCAAAAATAAGCTTAAATAAGCCTAACATCACAAAAGGAGGGAGGGTGGAGTTACTGACTAGCAAGCAATGATGATGAGGGCGATGACTTCAATCCATCCATGTTTGTGTGACAGAACACTTTGTTTGTATCAGCCTCTTTATGATTGAAAACAAGTCAATCATTCTGTGATATTGAGGTTGTTCCCCTACGCTCAACATTCAGACTCATGTTTCTAATTTTACTCTGGAATATCTATCGTACTAAGATGACCTATAACAGGCTAATTCAGACTTTTACCTAGAACTGTGTGACTGGCATCGGATCAGATAACATTTGAAACAACTAAAACAAATCAGACAATAAAAGATATGGCTATTAGTATTTTTAACACTTTACTGTCTGTATGCACTTCCCTCTCTAATAAACAGCCTTGCTCATTAGAACTTTGACTTCCGTTCCATCATTTGGACCTACTCCGCCTTCATAAATATTACAACTCATTGTTCTTTATTATTGTGTTCTTTCGTCTAAAGCCACTGATCACATTTCACTATAGCAACTAGAGCGAGTACGAATTTAATCTGTTAAATTATCATAACTGTCTGTTCCATTAAAAGTTTTAAACATTTTTCGGCGTTTATATTCAAGTGCCTTGCAGCTCCTCCATTTCTTTTTTTTCCAGAATCTCGCTTTAAGAATACAGCTAGGGAACTTCTGACGTCTGTAACAAACTTGACGTACGCGTTTTTTCAACGTCATAGTTCACATCAAGTGCTCTTCAATTTTACTTTATACCAACTATGAACTTAAAATGTTGCATTGCTTAAATACTTATCGCGACTAGAATTCTAACACAGGTATGTCAAGATTGGATCTAGTTTGTAACGTGGACGCGATGTCATTTTACAAAATATTTTGAAGACTGTATTCAGTGTTATACCAAAGCATAAACGTAGTCATTAACGCTCGAAGACATCTGCACGAATGTACTGATATTCACTTTTATTGACTTTATCTCTTTGACGACCCTGACTGGGAAGCATATAATGAGCCAACAAATGTTGTAAATTGCAGACCATGCCCGTAAAAATGGTGTGAACCTGCTTTTGCAGAAATGTATTTTTATTAATATTATAACCAACAAACTCAACAACAGGCACCAAGCCCTACAAATTCTACTCAAAGAAGGTGAAACTACCATAGAGAACAAGTGGAAACGAATCAGAGAAGCACTAACTTCAACGTGCCAGGAGGTGCTGAATCTCAAAAATCATCGTAAGGATTGGGTCTCTATCAAAACCCTGAATATAATTCAATGAAGGAAAAGACAGTGATCAACAACGGCCGAATAAGAACAGAACAATTCAAGACGCAAAAGGATACACAGTAAAAAGCAAACGAGTCAAGAGAAACATTGGAAAGGAGGAGTAGAAACTCGGGGAAAAATCTGTCAGGACAGCGGAATAAGCTGAAAATAATGGACATATGATACAAGTATATGACACAGTAAAGAACGTAGCAGGGAAACTTAGTTAATCAGAACGACTAGCCAAGAACAAAGAAGGCAAGACAATCACTAATATTCATGAGTAGCGTACCAAGATGGTAGAGAACTTTGGGGAACTCTTGAAAAGACTACCCCCAATGAACCCAGCAGACATTAAAATAGCACATACAAACTTAGATATTCATGTCGCACTAATAACGATCGAAAAAATCAGGGTGGTCACCAAGCAAATGAACGGCGTACAGGCAACCAAACCTGAAAAAAAATTAGCTGGAGCACTGAAGTCAGGCATATAAATAGATGCTCCGCGTTCTATTGTGGACGGTTTGGAGGGATTAACAGTTGCAGACAGAACGAATAGCTACAAAAGACAGATCTCAGGCATGTGCGAGAAACACAGAAGCACCACACCGTTATCGGTGCATCTGAAAGCACGGAATACATTGTGCAGATTAGATACAACTAGACGATTTGAACTTCGTACATAACCCAGCTCTTCTATCTTATACACACGAACAAATACAGGTGAAAACAACTAGCATAGCAGCGATCTGTGCATCAGTAGGCCTCAAAATACACAACAGATAAAGCAAGATCCTGAAATACCACCCAACCTCATCGCACTTAATGCAGAAACAATGGAAAAGGCGGAAACTCAGCATCATAGAAAAACAAGGAGGAGCTGATACACATGTAAAGGTACGGATTGATAAAGCGAGGGCACCATTCCTACAATTGAAGAACATATGGAACTCAAAAAAACTGTCAAACAAAATCAAACTCAGAATCTCCAACACGAGCATCACGACAATTCCAGTGTACGAAGCTGAAACTATGAGAATACCACAACCATCGTCAAAAAGTACAAGTATTTATAAACAGTTGTCTACGCAAGATACCCAAAATCCGTTGACCAGATATCACTAGCAACAACCTACTGTGGGAGCGAACAAACCAACTTTCAGATGAAGAGGAAATCGGGAAATGACGCTGGAAGTGCATAGGACATACATTGCTGAAATCACCAAACTACGTAACGAGACAAGCGCTAACTTGGAATCCTGAAGGGGAAAGGAAAAGAGGAAGCCTAAAGAACACATTACATCGAGAATCAGAGGCAGATATCAAAGGAATGAACAGTGATTGAAATAAACTGGAAAGGAGAGCCCAGGATAGAGTTGGTTGGATAATCGTCTTGAAAGCCCGCATAAACTGCATTATGGATATAGGATGTCTTCACCTCCCCTACGGCTCAGTTTTTCCGTCCTGAAAATTAAATATCAAATAACTCAAATTCACTTTCATGCACTTCTGTCATTAGCCATGTTTATACGCTGATGTCTACATCAATGTATCCATACCTTGAAAAAATTGATTACTGGATGTTGAATGGCGCCAGGGCAGAAAGTCATCAGATGTTAACTACAAGATGAGGCTAAGTACTTCGAGCTGTTACGCCCACCTTACTCAAAACGAGCTTACAAGTTTCCTTAGGAACTAGTGGTATGCAATTAGGCTTGTAAATTTACTGGTGTAATTAGATTAGTCCTTAAGAAAGCAGAATACTGACCGGCTAGCTCTTCGACAACAAAAAGTTTCTAAATGTATATGTGGTTTGAAACAAGTCAATGCTAAATGTTTGCCCGGACGTGTTCAACAGCTAGTGTAAACCGAGTGTAAAAGTCGTCTGATATGGTATGTCCACAAGATGTGCCATGTTAGATATACGTACCTCTATATTATTATTAAACCTAAGTGAAAAGTTGAGACCCCGATAACAAGCAATATTATTGTTCTCGGTAGCCAAAGTCCATGTGACAAAACCGATTACATCGGTGTATGCGGTAACAGAGGATAGCAGTAGAGTGTGTTGTGAAATCAATTAAAATTGGTTTGATATATATGCATCGTATACACATTTAAAGGATTCAACTAATTATTCCCTTCCAATGTTCCTACTGAACACGAAATCAGCATTTGAATATGTTTAGTTAAGCTATTAGTACAATCTATAGACGTTCATCTTACCATTCGTAAGTAGTAATTTACAATGATGCATGAAGGCCTAGAACATCACTCACCTTAATCAATATGGCAGACAATCCATCAGCCCTTAATTCGTGAAGTTTGGACGCGTCCTTTTGTGCGCCTGCGAGCACTCAACAAAGTACTACTCATTTTCTTCTCCATCGTCAGCAACCCAGATCTGTTCTTTCGGAATTGTTTCAATGGACCGAACGACTACTTTACAGCACTTCATTTACACAGGTGAACATAACCACTTCGCAAACTGCCAGCGTATTGTTGGCCACAGCTGGACACACTGATAAGAGAGGTCGTAGGAAAGGGTATTATAGTACCATCGTCACCACTTTCGGCTTCGCCTATCTTTTAAACAAAGAAAAAGGATTCCTCTCTTGAATTATGTGAATATTACCGTCGTCATAATGATATTATGAAATGCGACTTCTTTCCACTTCCGCGAGTTGATGTTACGTTAGACTCCATGAATCTCGCTTCTTAATTATCGACTTTAGATCTTACCGCGTTTGTCATACCAAATAGACCCTATGAACTTCAAGTGATGCCATTCGGATTAACTAATACTTCAGCAACTGTCCAACGATTGATGCAGACAGTTTCACACGGTCTGGTACATTCAAAAGTGCCTGGTGTACCTAGATGATATTATTTTGCATAGCAATACGCCCGAACAGCATAATGGCAATTACAAGCAGTCTTCCAAGGTTTTAAGCAACACAATTTGGGGGTGACACCATCTAAATGTCGACTTTTTCAGAAAGAGGTGCTTTTCTTGGGACACTTTATTATGGCAGAAGGAGTAGGGGCAGACAAGAAAAAACAAGGGCCATTACTAACTGAACACAGCCGAATTTAGCCGATGACCGCAGCTTTCTGGGGCTCGCTTCCTGTTATGGATGTTTTGTACTCCATTTTGTAGCCTTGACAGCACTTTAACACTACCTGGCACATAAAGGTTGGAAACGTTTTCGTGGGCCATGAAATGTCAACAAGCATTTGACACTGAGAAGTGATTTCTAACTTTTCCGAATACTTTGGCCAATCGGGGCAAGTTTATACTTGAAACGGATGCTAGCTTGTCAACTATCGGAGCAGCGCTATCTGAAACATCATGAAACGGATAGGAGTGGGTCAAAGCGTACGCTAGTCGGTGGCTCGATAAGAGAGGAACGGGAAATGCTGGCTCTGATGAAAGGTTTGCAACATTTTAATTAGTATCTCTTCGATCATCTTTTTGTGTATGCATGGACCATAGTGCACTTCATTGATTCTGTTACTTTTGTGAGCCAGAACATCAAGTGGAGCTCTGACAAGAGTTCGATTTGACATGAGAGCATCAACCAGGAAGCCGATACAGAAACTCCAGTTCACCATCCCTATCGCATTATTCTCCTGGCACCACTAGTGCTGTCCTTAGCACAGACCCGATCTGAAACCCATTTATCAAAGACTACTACATGGAAGTGCTAAGCCACCTATGGAAGAGCTGAAAGATTAGACCCTAGCAACCCACCGTCTTTGTTCCGAATAGAGTAACCTGAGATTGTGTGGTGACATGTTAGTTCTAGTCAGTGAGTCGAGATAGCCTCTGCTGATAGTAGCATGTGTAAACGTTCAGAATATTACAGAGCAAGTTCATCATGAACTCGGCCAATCGAAGAAACGGATAACTGAATATACCATTTACCAGAGATTTTGGTGACCATCCATGAACAAAGTATAAGTGAATTTTGCAGAAATCGTAACACGTGTTACGCCATAAGTTCACCTTTAAAATTTTCTCATGCACCGTAAACACCAGTGACGACAGCAGAGCCAAAGCAGCGAGTGAGCCTTGATATTATCGGACCACTTACAACATCAAAGAACGGGTACCGTTACCAGTGATGATGGAAAACTACTTTGGCAAATGGTGTGAAGCCGTTCCCATCCCACAGCAAGACATCTCAACGGTTACACCCGCTTATCGTCGGATTTCTCGTTAAGGTACTCCATTTTGACTCCACGCCTACCAGAGTGAAGCTTTTGAAAGCCATATAATAGCTCAAGTACTCCAGATATTGATAATCCAGAAAACACATAGTACCACGTACCACCCGGAAGGTAATGATCTAGTGGGAAGAATAAATAGGAACACCAAGGCACTTTGACAATCGTTCATCAGTAAGTCGTTGATTGAATGTTGTGACGATACGACACCTCAAAGTATTTTAACCTATCGTGTATCAGTGAATGGGTTCACAGGATTCTCAATCACTACTTTAAGTTTTGGGCATGAACCACGTCTGCCTGGTGAGGTACAAATTCCCTTTTTACCATATGAGGCTCAGGAACATGTCACACATTCTCAATCTTAGTAGCCGTCTTACCGACGTGAACCGCTGTAATGTTTCGAATTATTTGAATTATAGTATGGAATAGGAATCCCAGAAATAACGCAATTGAATCAAGAAGTACTAGACAAGCACGAACGAATGTATTGTATTTGGAATTCGAAATCAAGCATTCAACAAGTACAAAGGAATCATTAGGTCATTCAAACACCATAACCGCCAAGTCAAAACAAACCAACGGAATGTCAGCAAACACCAGAAAGACGTATACGACAGACAAGTGAACGGATAGGAATATAAACCTGGAGTTCTTGTTTGGCTTCATTGACTTGTGACTCTACCAGGAACATGCAGCAAGTTCCACCATCCTTGACAATGGCCCTACGAAACTGTGTTTATTTGATCTTCCGCTCTCTCTGTCTTATGTTACCTTCAACACAAATTTATAAGTGTACAATCTAACCAGCTATTACGAAGTACCATCAGAAGGAGGTATGGCATACCGACGTCCACAACTAGGCACTGAGGAAAGTACCTTACGAAGAGAGGGTAGTGAAACACTATTAAAAACCACTTTATATAGTGGTATTATGGTGAATTCTTTTATATTGCAGGGCAATATAGGAGAAATTTGATGCAAGACGTTGAACGAGCCTTGAGTAAGCTGGACTTGCAAAATAATATATGAGAATATTTTTTAAATAACCTTTCCACTTTGCAACGGGATCGTGTTGTTCTGATTTTGAAAATATACATGTGTTGTTGCTAGCATCTTGTTTTTTCCACCTCAGACATTCACTGATCCTGGTTTGTATGCTGTTGTTTTAGATCTCTTCTCATTTCAACTAAACGACGATAACACGTGTTACAATATGGTTAAATAATAGTATGCTGTTATAGCTGATGTTAGCTTGCGATGAAAACCTCAACTATAATTCTTAATCCTAACTACTAACTGTAAATCTCGATTCTAACTTTTCACATCAATTTATAACCTTGTTTAGACCACAGAAGGTTTGTGAATTTTCTCAAATTCACCTTGGCATCGTTCTAAGGTCGCTCATAAATTATAAATTCAAAGAATTAATTAAAAATAATAGCAAACGCAACATTCTTCACACTCATTATCATACACAAAACTGTATTACGATTATTTATTGGATAGGCCACTGTAGTGAGTTTTTCGTATTTTTATTTAATACGATAGTTGTTTGTCGGATAATCCTAATTTTTTATAATCGGATCTCATAATAAGTTAACTGCTATTAAATTTCCAGAGGTTCCTTTGACATTTCAGGAATATTTGCAGAATTGCCCTTCACAGTGGTTATGCACTTATTAAGTTATTGTGAATGTAAAATAATCTAAAGAAATAATACCAATCGCAATAAGTTTATAAATTCGATAAGACACAAGCAGGAACTCAAATTTGAAGCACGCAGTATGAAATTATATTATGTTGTTACAACAGATTCAAACACAACATAAAATATATAGTTGTAGAGTAATTTTATTACTTATTCACCACAGACACTAATTTTAACTATGGACACCCTTGCTACTTATAAATATAAATGTGAATACCTGACATATAGATAATCACTATACATCTACTAGTCTGCACCGTCTAATAATTCATATTCAATAACAAATGCAGATCAGCTACTTAAAGACGATTGTGAAAATCATTTCAAATCAATATTAAACAGTTGGTGAAATGATACATCTTTAGAATTCACTAATGATTTACTCAACTAAATTTCAGATAGATTAGCCTGTCTACAAAAATTACAAACTGTAGATGAAAAGATGCATTACATTAACTTCCGTAGAAGTTCATACTAGTTATTAAGCAAGTAAACATCATCTTTGTATGCTATATATGATAATCATACAGCAGATAAATAAATAAAGAGCTGTTTCTATCGAAAGCATAAACTGAGTGACGAGAAATAAAGTAAAGATTATAAAGTCAGTTTGTTGGGGACTTCTAAGTGGAGGCCAAGTCATGTTATCTTTGGAAGAACTTTGTTGTCAACAATGAAAAAGATATTATGTATGGCATAGACATACAAAACTCATGATTTCAGACCACCCTCGAAGGTCCTTGCAACATAGATAAGGTGACTTACTGTGCTAAGTTTCGAATATCTTATCTGATCATCGGAACAATTCTCGCTGTTTAGTGGTAACATCTCCAATAAATACAAATACCTTCATCATTAGATCTTTCAGTAAACTCAAGAATTTCATTTTGTAACTGAGTTTATCTGTTCGCTACATCCGTTTCTTCACTGTCATTACTGAACATAATTACATCCAGGCATACATTTAGGGAAGAATCATTTCTGTGTTTATAAAACTTTTACATTTATTGGTCTGTAGAAAAAGGCAGTGTGGTTTTATGATTCCCATAATAATAATTAACTGTATTAAATGGAAAACTCGGGTAAAACTCAGAAACTGGATCTAGATCGTCGGATGCATCGGTGAAAGCATATAGTAAACTTCCCAGTATAATGGGTGATTGTAAAGGTATTTTGCGACCAATTTATTATTTGACAAACCTCAATGGATGTTTTACTCCTGAGTAAATGACATAGTCCTTTAACTCCCAAAATTCCAGATTGCTATAGATCACGACCTATTTATGTACTTTTTTCCTTTGTACATGCAGTCGAAACCTGCTTTCTAAAAATAAGCGGAGTGCACAACACAATGCACGACACATGATTTGAACTGTACATGTTTACTATCCTGTGAATTAGTCCCACGATGTCCATATTATTTTGTATTAACAACATTCCACATGGTTAAAAAGCCTTCATCGACCTTTCTTGTTAACTAAGGTTAATTTATGGATGATGAAAAATTGGAAGGTTGTCATCTTCAATTGTATTTTAGTAGATATCAAACTTACACAGGAGTAAATTTATATTTATCTTTTGGTATATTTCGTATATATCAGACAAAGAAAGAATTGATTTGTTTTAAATGAGGTATCCTATGAGTAAATTATCTGTAAAATTCAGTACATGTTCCCGCTGATAAACATTACGTAGTATGTGTACATGATAAAAAATATAATGTGCTTCCAGAAAGCTGGGTTATAGTACATTGTCTGGGGCTGGGGTATCCTCAGGGACGAAGAATCACACAGATATCCTCACGAAAACAATACCTCGGAAGAACCATAAAAATTTGCAATTACTCAAGAAAATTCCCCCATCATAATTTTAAATTCTATTACCACCCCCTTCATTGTGGCATCTAGTTTCACCATCTCGTATATATATCCTTTTCGTCATGCTTGTAGTTACCATCAATAACTACGATATCTGGGCATCGACGGGCTGAAGATAACACATTGATCTTCCTATATTTTAACTAATACATGCAGGCAAGTGTTTTATTGATAGAAATATGATCTGTCTGGTTCACCGTAGTGTGGTACAGTGAAACCCATGTATCTTTGTGTATGCGTTTAAGTGGAATATTGTGCCCCCTATAATCAATTTGCTGAACACACATCAGTTTGCAAATCTCTCTCCATTCTCAATCCTTTCTGCCAATCAGTGCATGTCGTTCCATGATATCTTCATATCCTGCGTTGTCCATTCCGACTTTGTAGTTTAGGTCTGGCATCAGGATAGTGAAGTCTTTTCTTGAGTGCTGCGCTGTGATTGATTGCAGCGTCTCATAGAACTGATCTTTATTGTCGTCGTTGCTATCATTAGTGGGTGCATAACACTAGATAACAATCATCGTGATTCCTTCCTTATTTGTTTTGAATGATGCTTTGATGTTCATGGATCTGTGAAATTCCCATCATATGAGTGCATTTCGTGCTTGTTCGGACAGCATCAGCGCAACTCCCTGAGTGTGTGGAGCATTTTCCTCTTCGTGACCGGAGTACGGAAGCATCACACTCGTATCTAGCCTTTCCTGTCCAGTTTTTGTCCGATGGCTTTCTTTGATTCCGAATGCTGCCAACTTGTATCCTTTCATTTGATTAGTCCTCACGGTCTCTCACATTGCCCGGACATTCCATGTACCTATATTAACTGTTGCCCTGGTTGTTAGAAGGGGCATCGGCCTCGTGGCTTCCGAAGACCTCGGCATTCAATATAAAGCGTCATAACTCTGCCTTCGACGCTCAGGACAGAGTTCAAGTAGTTTAACTTTTTTATTCTGGTTAGCGTCGCCGACCTCACGTTTAACCCGCCCCTTTAACCCGGGACCGACAGTAACTCTAGGAGAGCTACACATGTAGTCGCTGTTCTTACAAGCCTACAAACAATCTCAAATGCAAGCTCGTCAGTAAAATAACTGCCATTTATTGTGTATATTTAAGCGATATTGAACAAAAAGACAAGAAGTTAGGCCGTCCATAATGAAATTTGTTCATGATCTGTATCTTACAACAAAATTTGATTCTATAGTTCTAAATTATCAAACATTATAATCTAATCGTTTGTTTTCAGAATAGAAATTCCAACTTAATCAAATCAAACGTTAAAATACGGATGGTTAGCTGAATGAAGATTCCTAGTGCGTAAATAAATATCTCGTTAGCAATTCAATCGGTGTTGTTTGCTTGCATCTTCCTATTGTTGTTTAAGACTGCAATTGATCAGTCTCTTGTTGGCATATGTGCATCCCGTGCGGATCGCCCAGACATTGTCTTAAGTCACAAGTTCTCAAGCAAAGATGGATAGTGTCTTGCAGTGGAATCAAGGACACGCGTTTCGTCATATTTGGGACTCGTCAGATGGACTCAGTAGCTAAGTCAATAACGCGGTGGCGTTTGAAGCGAACGGTAAGGGGTTCGAGTTCCGGGTGGAACATCAACTTCGAGATGGAAATACACCCATCTGACGCGTCCCAAATAGAGCGAAACGCGAGTCGTGGATTCCACTGCTTCAACAATCCATTTTTGCTTAAAAACCTCGTTAACAAGTTGTTGTTTGATGCCACATAGTGATAAGAAGCTCCTCTTTTTATACATTTACTGCACATCAGTGATGTCTTCAGGAATTTATTAAATATATCTACAGTCAGTATAATGCGAACATCATTATTTATAATCAACCAATTATTTCTTTCATTTTCCTCTACAGTTTTATGATTATAAGAAGACAGTTCATGTTCTTGTATAATGAAATGTATCACTCTACAAGTATAGTCTATACCGCTTGAATTATTTAGGATGTATCGTAAGTCTGTATCATAGAAATGTCTGCCTAATTTCCATCAGATGGTGAATCTCCGATTATATCTAATATATGTGTTAATAACACTGAACACAAAATCATTGATGAAGTAAGTAATAATGGTATTTAATAGTGATGACAAAAATTGACTGAGAACAGTAACTAAAGATCAGTAAAATATGTACAATAATTTCTGTGCTCTAAAATTCCACAGATCTGTTTTCATTTCCACACACTGCGATCGCGAATGTGTTATTGATATGATGGAAAGAAAAGTCCATTTTCGATTGATTTACTCATTATGAGTTTAGTTCAAGATTACTTCCATTTTGATTCAATGTAATGATTACTCAATTTAGTATTTGGTTTTCTTTTTCTCGTAAGATATTTTATTCTATATAATATGCGGTATTCTTGTATTCCATTGACATGAACTATGCTCAGTATGGGATTCGGTATAACTCTAAGTGTTTTTCATATGTGTGATTTCATTCTAATTATTAATCAAAATGAGTGTACAATCAATATATAAATGAGTGTATTTTCTACTAGAATTGTCGTAGTCGTCTTCGCGTTTTGCGGTTAATAAATCATCACTTATACCAGTCTTTGTGATCTTACTTTCGCGTCGTGGGAATCGCAGAGGTCCCTCATTCCGAGTATAAGTGATAAGCGTTTCCGACATAACAATCATCGACGACCAAATACAAAAGTAGCATTAAAAGAGCCAAGACGATAAGCATTCAAACGACAAATTATAACAGTTACCAACATATTAAGATTTTAGGTAAATTCCAAATACTTGATAACACACTACTGATCTCTTATTTATAAGACAATACATAACAATTAGTCGGTTTAAAAAACTTAAGAATTATTCTGTTTAAAATAACAGACAAGACGGAAACGATAGCTAAACTGACTCACAATCCAAATACACCAAATAACGATAACGTCCGATAAATAAACAAACACAATGACAAACAGTTTGTTCGTAAAAAGCAAACCAAAAGGAAAAAGGATATATAAAATACGTTGACTAAACAATCACATGCCTGAAGCCCATATATGACGGCTTCCACTATCATCAAAACACTGTCCTCAAACATTGTTGTGGTGATTGTTCATGAAATATACAGAAATAATTAAATATTAGATGTCTACGGAATGTAGAATGTGATATGTAGATAGAAGTGAGTATAGTCCGTTCAACAGATTATGTTGTTAAAGCGGATGCACAAACAAGATAAATTTATCACACATGTAAATTTACTCACAAACAGATGAATTTATACATTCTGTTTCATTTCCAAATCGATATTTGAACTTTTAGGCCGATATCGCTTCTTGATCGTCTTATATTTCCAAATAGTTTTATTTGATTATTTTTTGCGGAATTAGTATAATCAATCTCCTGCGCATACATTCCACGTACTAGGTGAGAAAATGCGTCTCAGTGGTTCCATTGAACGTGTGGTTCATGAAACGCATCGCATGATGTTAGCAACATGCGAAATATAAAGAGTTTGTTGATGAAATCCAACATTTCATCAAATCCGGATTTGATAATCAGCTGTGAAGTTAGTCGTATATTTCCAAGTAAACATCTCAATTTTGAAATCTATCTTAATTTCAAATCAGTAAGGAATCTAAGGAATCATTCTGACATATTAAGCATGTTGAATTCTAATTAAATTATCCCTATCGAGCTAGTCAATAATTCCATTTTGGCTCAAGTTATTTATGATACACAATTAACAATTTTCAATTATGAGGTTGTAAGTAGTATATCAGTTTGCATATTTGAAGATTGTTTTCGTGTTTGTTCAACTTTCGACTTCTAACATGTCTTCTATGATGATTGCAAAACCTTAACGTTCGCCTCAGTTTCCTTATTCGACTTTATCAAATACCACTAAAATTAACCATGTAAATGGACCTACTATAATCAAAGAGACTTGGTATTAATGCGTCGTTAAAGTTCCATCATATCCGTCAGCCTTATATTGCAAATTTATGATATTACTGTAATTTACAAAACATATGATATAACCTAAGCGAAACCTATTGTAGACGTAATGTTATATCATGTCGTCAGTGATTGGAAGATATCTGTCAAATAATTCTGATATGAAGGATGTTTACACTTTGCATCTTATCTTCATTCAATACTAATATAAATTGTAACAATGCAAATATTTAGTTTCATAACTGGAATATATTTCTCAGATTTAATGTAACATCTGAATTTATTACATGAATGATTTTCAACAGAGAGTTAGTCTATCAATGATAGATAGTTTTACAGACAGAAGAACTATAAGAAATGAATACAATATGGAAAGGTAGGAGAAAGGGAATGAGAACCTTTAGTAGTTTAACATAAATCAGGTTATGAAATTACTGTATGGATGCTCTTCTGAAATGAACTCAAAATATTAATTAACTGACACCATATATATATATATATACCAAAGTTATTCACCAAATTGTAAATTATTGCATCAAATAAACTGTTTGGGTGGTCATTCATTTTGAGTGTGGACAATACTCTTAGTCATTTTTCCTAATTAACGCGTTTTTATAATTAAATATTTTGAACAGATATATTTTGAAAATGACATCTTTTGTAGTTTTTCACTGTAATAATCTAAATGTTGAGTATGTTATTCTATAATGCTACTTAAGTTTATACTTCTATGTACAACATCCAGCTTTTAAAAATAAATAACGATATACCTCGTTTTACAGACTGTTAAACTTGAGCAGTAACCAGAACCACTTTTGCACTTACACATAGAAAACAAAATCCGTTAATCAACTAAGAGCTTCAAAGTATCTATAAAACGTCGGTCTAAAACCGTACATTTTAGCCTTATCAACCTTTACCGTTAGATTGCTATTCTTCATTACATCATTGGTAACTTATATGAAATATTAAAATAAACAGTTACGACTTAAATGCAATTTACTGTAAGTGTTAACTTACAACAACAATATAGTTCGATGTATTCAGAAGGTGTGTTTTTCGTTTCTTGTACGTCTGAAAATTTATTGAATCCAGCGCAGTACAAGTACAGTGTGAACTGTAAACAAAAAGCAGAATTTATGGACATTTTTCATAAGGATGCGTACGCTCGATGGTTCTCACGTTAAAGACAAACAAAAACTTCAGTGATTTAACTCCTAAATGATCAATTGTTGTTCAAAGCTGTAAACAACAATCATCATCTAAATACTGGTGATTCTAAGTTCCGTAGAATGCTCCAATAATTTATTTTATTTTGTCTTAATACAATAAGTAACGGGATTCTTGTCACGTACTTGCTTTTTCTAACAGAAGTGGATGCATGATCAACAGTTCTAAACATACAACAATCAAAGGCTTCTGCTCACTGCAAAAACCATCGAAATCACAATGAATGTGATTCATTCAATTAACTGCACGATAGTAATGTGTAGTCCATATCACTCAAACACCTGTGGCACAGCTTTCTTGGTTTACAAAACATATAACAGGTTAAAAGCCTGGTCAAAGAATGGTAAAAGATAGTCCCAGTATTTACTGATGTGATTTTTCTCATTTTTGAACTATGTAACTTGACTGAAAGATATGTCCCACTTCTCATGATTCACCTCTTGATTAATTGTATGGAATATTATTAACTATTACACTGCTTTAAGCAAATTCTTCTCGGCTAAAATACACTTCTTGATTTCCCATAACCCAATTCCTTCGAAATATTTTTAACTTTGGGAAAATTGTTATTAAAAGTATTTAATACCAATAGATATACTACTTGAATATCAACTAAATCTTTAATCACTGAATGTGTTATGAGGAAAAAGAACTCACCTCATTATAAAACACTGTAGTACAGTTCTCCTGAAGTAAACATTTTAATTTACATTTTTCTGTGTCATTTCTCAGCATGACTGACTTTAAGACAGGTGTCCGGATTTCTGTTTTATCATTTTTCAATACTATCCACTTTCCTAAATCATCTGAACATCCAAGAAGCAAAGCTTTTGTTTTTGGTAGGTTAATACACTGACAGTCAACAAGTTTTATCAGGTAAACTGTGACGATAAGTAACTGAAACCAATTCATGATAAGATAGATTTATAACACTCTCATACTACATGAAATATATATATAATTCCGTTAGTTCCACTATTGAAATCAGTTCATAAAATTTGATTGGTTTATCTTACGTGATTCGTGTGTACATAATAACCAATAATTACTGAACAACTATGTAGTAATACTAACCACGTACAGGAGGAATCTAATATGTTAAGGTTGAGTCTTTAGGTTACAGAACAAATGTTTTTAAAATGAAAGCAAACTACCAAAAGTAGATACATCAAAATCCACGTAATTTACACAAACAAACAAGTACAATGCAGAATCTAGCAAATCTAACATGCAATATAATATGACTTACGTGAATCCCATGATTCGACTACAGATGCTTATCTAAGTAAACCAAAGATATACTACAATGACCACATTTAAGTAAAACTACTGAAGGTTCTTCTTCATTTCCAAATTGTATTCATTTCTTATAGTTCTTCTGTCTGTAAAACTATCTATCATTGATAGACTAACTCTCTGTTGAAAATCATTCATGTAATAAATTCAGATGTTACATTAAATCTGAGAAATATATTCCAGTTATGAAACTAAATATTTGCATTGTTACAATTTATATTAGTATTGAATGAAGATAAGATGCAAAGTGTAAACATCCTTCATATCAGAATTATTTGACAGATATCTTCCAATCACTGACGACATGATATAACATTACGTCTACAATAGGTTTCGCTTAGGTTATATCATATGTTTTGTAAATTACAGTAATATCATAAATTTGCAATATAAGGCTGACGGATATGATGGAACTTTAACGACGCATTAATACCAAGTCTCTTTGATTATAGTAGGTCCATTTACATGGTTAATTTTAGTGGTATTTGATAAAGTCGAATAAGGAAACTGAGGCGAACGTTAAGGTTTTGCAATCATCATAGAAGACATGTTAGAAGTCGAAAGTTGAACAAACACGAAAACAATCTTCAAATATGCAAACTGATATACTACTTACAACCTCATAATTGAAAATTGTTAATTGTGTATCATAAATAACTTGAGCCAAAATGGAATTATTGACTAGCTCGATAGGGATAATTTAATTAGAATTCAACATGCTTAATATGTCAGAATGATTCCTTAGATTCCTTACTGATTTGAAATTAAGATAGATTTCAAAATTGAGATGTTTACTTGGAAATATACGACTAACTTCACAGCTGATTATCAAATCCGGATTTGATGAAATGTTGGATTTCATCAACAAACTCTTTATATTTCGCATGTTGCTAACATCATGCGATGCGTTTCATGAACCACACGTTCAATGGAACCACTGAGACGCATTTTCTCACCTAGTACGTGGAATGTATGCGCAGGAGATTGATTATACTAATTCCGCAAAAAATAATCAAATAAAACTATTTGGAAATATAAGACGATCAAGAAGCGATATCGGCCTAAAAGTTCAAATATCGATTTGGAAATGAAACAGAATGTATAAATTCATCTGTTTGTGAGTAAATTTACATGTGTGATAAATTTATCTTGTTTGTGCATCCGCTTTAACAACATAATCTGTTGAACGGACTATACTCACTTCTATCTACATATCACATTCTACATTCCGTAGACATCTAATATTTAATTATTTCTGTATTTAACCCGATGCATCCCAAACAGAATTTATGTTAGTTAAAAATATGACTATAGTATGACAGTTATTCGGACAAAGTTATTGTGAAATAATGAAAATTTATAGTCAAGACGCTCTAAGAAACCACATGAGACTTAAACCTGCGTTTTGTTTTCAACTTGGATTCATTGGTGACGATGTTGCAGTGATAATCAACAGAAGATTAAAATCACACCGATCAGGACGGGTTCAGCAGAGAAGATTATTATTTTGTATAAAACAATTTGCTTTTTATTCCAAGCAGAGATCGACATGTACTCTTTTCAAGTTACTGCCAAATGTCTACTCAAATTTCCATGTACCTGCCAAACCGGTTACATTGCTAAAACTGAAAGTCCTACATTTAATACCAAGAAAATATCTAAAAACATCTCAAGTCAATGGGATCAAAAGTGATTCTCAGTGCTATTGTGAAACATCTCTGTGACATGAAGTATCAAGTTAATTTATTCTAATTTTACATGATCGTAAATTGACAGTCTAGCCATAATCATTAAATGTCTAAAGCCGGATTTATGTATTCAAAATAAAATAACGGTAAATTTTTCTTCACAATGGTGGCATTCTCGTCAGTTGACGTATCAGTTTCTAATTTTTTTTCCTATTTTGTCTACTTTACTTCTTTCAAGTTCATAAACTTATGTTTAACTGATTGATCTCAACTTATGCTTTCTTTAAATGCTGTTAATTTACTGTTAAATTACTTCATTACATAATTTTTTTAGCCTTATGATCTCTTGTAAATATGGCTGATGATCCAAAAGCTTATCTCACATATTGTATTTATTAACAAAGGTTTTCATATGTTTTCAATTTCATCACTCAACCATAATGATACATATCTAATTCCACTTTTATAAGTATGTTAACCTGACAATTGTTTCGATATTAAAACATTATAGATTGCAAGCAACTAATGAAAACCTAACGAGATCAAATAAATTCATACTATTCTCAGAAGGAGTTTTGTGGAGATTGCAGTAATTTCAATAGTTGAGATCATGAGTCAATTGAAGCTAGACCAACCTGGAAACACTTGATGGCCGTTTCGTTCTGTCGTGAGACTCTTCAGCAGTGCGCTTCCGCGACCTCGCCTCGCGAGATTCGAATTTAGGACCTACTAGTCTCGCGTGCGAGCGCATAACTACTAGACCACTGATCCAACGTCCAATGCTTCCGGGTTTTCAATATATTATACCAACAGTAGAACCAGTTGTGAATGTACTTCCTAGTCATACAGCGAATGAGTTGAAGGACAAAATAATGGCCACATTATTACATCAGAAATCTCACAATTCTAATATTACTAAAAATGAATTATATGCATTAAAACAGCTGAAAAATGACAAGACAATTATCATTACAAGAGCGGATAGAGGGAACACAACAGTTATTATGAACAAAACAGACCACGAGAAAAAAGTCAGGGAACATATACAAGAGGGCCCATATGCACAGTAGGACAACTCTCAATAAAATCAAGGCGGAAACCAGTAAAATCTTACAGTCGTTAAAGGTTAAACTAGGATCGTCATTATGGTTTATGTTATATCCAAAACGTTTTAACCCTTATGGAGTTTATGGACTCCCAAAGATTCACAAGAACAATACTCTGCTGAGACCAGTGGTTGATTTTACAAATTCAGCGACATACAACCTAGCGAAATATTTAGCTAAGATACTTATAGCGTATGAAAAACTGATTAGTCATGGAATTACAAACTCTATGGAATACAAGAATTTTATTGATACCATCGATATAGAAGAGGATGAAATAATGGCAAGTTTTGATGTGTTTTTCTTATTCACTAATGTACCTATCAATAGAGCTTTGCATATTATCAATGATTGTTTAGAATCTGATTCAGATTTGAATTTACGTTGCCCAATAGATCCATCTGAGGATACCAAATGCTTGGAACCATGTTTAAGATCCATCTTATTCACATTTCGAGGAGAACTTTACGGACAAAAAGAAGGTATACCAATGAGTTCACCAGTTTCTCCGATTGTAGCGAATTTATTCATGCATTCCCTAGAAACCAGTGCAATCGCAAGAAGTGTATGTCCGCCAAAGGTCTGGCGTTGGTATGTAGATGACATTTTTATTATCAACAAACGGTATGGTTTAGAAGAATTGTTTAACAATGTAAACAACATATCGGAAAGCATTAAATTAATTAAGGAAGTATAATCCATTGACCACAAACTAGCATTTCTCGATTGTTTGGTTAAACGAAGACATAATAATAATAATAAGTTGAAAGTAAATGTATTCGGGAAGTCAACACATTCTGAGAGATACTTAGATTATGGTTTGGCTCATGCGTAATGCACGAAATTCAATGTTGCAAAAAATTTACTGAACAGAAGTACTAAGCTCGATACATATAAGGAAGACCAACGAGTTGAATGGAATAGAGTATTTTCTACACTTAGGGATAACAACTACCCAAAAGAGTTTTTAAAGAAGATTGTTAGAAATGAGAAAAAAAACTAGAATGTATACGAAGAGTCTGGAAGTAAACCGTGGTCATTCCATACCGTAGTGATACATCGGAAGAAATCAAGTGGATTCTAAACAAACATGATATTAGAGTGTATTTTCGAGCGAGCGGCACCATAAGATCGACATTAGTGAAAGTTAAGGATAGGTTACCAAAGGAAGAACAACAAAAGATTGTGTGTCAGATCAACTGTCTTGACTGTAATGCAGCTTATGTGGGAGAAGCATACAGACAATTGAATGTAAGGTTGAAGGAATACAAAAAGTGTTTGAAAAATGTTCCCAAATCATCGGTTGACTTTAAGAAACGAGAATAAATCTGCGATAGCGTTACATGCGTTAGAAACAGGGGACAAGATCAATTTTGAAGGGACCAAAATACTTCAGAAATGTTTTAACACTCATAAAGAAAGCGCTGTATATATGGGCGAACAAGAACAGCCTGAACCGAAAAGATGCTTTTCAACTAGCGACTACCTGGCAGATATTCATTGACAAGTAATTTGAACCGTTTCCTTATTCGGCCTGTTTATTTCGCATGCATCGTTATTTTGACTGAAATTAATGTGAGTTTTTTGCAATTACAAATTGACATGCACATCAATGGTTCGGAAACAATTTTTCAACCTTGAACTTGTGCTTTTAGTCATTTATTTATTCCTTCATATATAACATATTAACACCGAATATCCATAATTAATAACTTAATCTTACACATACATACACACATACAATTCGTTTTCAGTTAATTATTACCACGTTGTGATTACCGTTATGATTACCGTGTAAACTGACTTGTGTTATCCTATTTTACGAAAATATGATTGATTTAACACAGTGTAGTTTTGATTGTTAAAAAGCCATATATTTCTTTGATGATTTCGATTTTGATTATTACCCTGAAGAAGTCCAGACAAGTTAGCTGGACGAAACGGTAGAATTATTTAAATTTCAATCACTGAGATCATTTCAAATGTAATTTTCACATATAATGACTTCTTTATATTTGGCGCCCAATTTCTGTCAAACTATTCGTTTTAATCTTGACGAATATTCATATGAATTAGACTATTACATTTGTAAGCAGTGATAATTGTAACCTAATCAATATAACTGACATGATTGTCATAGGAATTAGAAGTCACAAATTGATCTAAGATATTTATTATAAATCATTATTAATAATTATGGGATTTTTAGTCACATAATCAGTGTTTAAATGATAATCTTAACTAATACAAACTATTGGTTATAAATACTAAATATATTTTGAATCTAAGTGAATATCGAATGTGAACAACAACAACATCAACATTTTCGTTAGCATAAAATCACAATGTACATATATGACATATCATTTATGATTGAAATAAATCCAACTGCGTAAACTACAAACATAAAACATCACTCCTTAAAACAATAATTCATTAAATATATTGTTTATTATTTTAATGATGAAATCTAAGAATTGTTTAAATCGTTTAACTACTGTTAAATTTTAAGAAGTTTTAATTCATAATACAATACAGTTAATAGGAGTATTAAACTTATGAACTGTTGTTATATCATTCTATTGTGCATGATAAATGAAACAATGTAGAGCAGTTGAAGTATGATTCAGAAAAGAAATCTAATTTATCTTATTGTATTGTTATCTATCTATTGTTCACAATGAATAGTGTTATGATTGACAATAGAATTCACTTTCAGCTGCGTACACATACAAGTGATAAAGTTCATTATATGTAAGTTACTTATATATGTGAAAATGAAATATATATATATATATATATATATATATATATATATATATATATATAATTGTAATGAAATGTTGTTGTAGAAGTTATGTAAGTTCATTGACAAGTTGTTCCAAATAGAGAGACAACTTTCAGATATTTCTATGGTTTGTTTGTTTCACATGTCATTTCAACTAGATATGATTTTGTGAATAGTTGTAAAGCAAACGTTACTAATACTTAAACATATTTTCTACAATATGAGACTATTTCTTTATAAGACTTATGATTGTTACACTTTACTGTGTCACTGATGATTCATTTTCAAACACCGATGATAATAATAATAATAATGATAATAATAATAATAATATATGCGTCTTATGCCCTCAACTACTTACAATCCTATCATATATTCACTCAAAATAACTTAAGGATCTTATCCACTCAAATATTTTATGCTAACTTCCTAATGATGCTTCTTGTTTTCCCTAAACGTCGTCATGGTAGTAAAAAAGTTTGTAATTGATATTGTTAGTATTAGCTTAATCAGTTGTAATGCAAATGACACATGAGAAAATTTTTTTACAGTCGTGTATGATATTCTTTCACATTTTAATAATGATTGCTGATGCTTCCTTGAATAATATGTAAATATGTAGTCACGCAATAAGTTAGTGAATTATCATTGTAAAAGATAATTTAGTTCAGTATAAACAAATCTGACTGGTAATCTAACTATAAACAAATCATATGAAATATAGTGTATTCCCAAATCATTTTGATTTATTTTGAGAGTCAAATAAAATCTTATCACCAGTCTTTGGATTGTACTACAGTCCTCTTTTCCTGTATCTAAGTTCCCGCATAGATTTGATTGAGGTTATTGGAATCGGTTAGGAAGACAGTTTAAGTGTCTCGGTAGTATTCTGTTAACATTTTCAGAATATATGTATAAATGTGTGTATTAAAACTGTTGTTAATATGAAATAATGCTAATACTAATAAAAGCAGTTCATAGATTTCACCACTTGAATCCGCATTTTATCTGATAATATATCAGAAACTGTTGGGATATTCAGGAAAATATCCCAAAAATTATCCTGTTAAGCCTAATGCTATCCTTGGACATGAAATGGTATCATCTTATTGGTCAATATTTGTTTAACGTGTCATTTTCCTACTGGCCATTATTGTACAATGTTATTTTCTATTCTATGGTACGTTGTGGTCTGCTTGACTGGTATATAAACAAAGTATGTTTGAAATATAATGATTCATATATCCGAGGATGAGACTTGCGTTCTGGACTTAACTGGCTGGGCTAGACAGGGAAGCGGGACCAATCAGAACCCTAGGCCGTTCTACGTGTTTGCGCGTCTTTGGTCCGATCAATAATTCGCTACCCCTTAATCAGCAGCATATTTTTTCAGTTATAACATTATCTTTCCGTTTATAATTGTATTTATTTGACCTTATATTTAATTGGCCTTCGTCAGTCTTTACAAAAATGGGGTAAGTAATTCATATGCGTTTAAAGTGTTCAGAATATATGGTGTAAATCCGTCTTTTCATTACATGATCAAAATTTTTTTAAAAACGACTAATTGTTTCCACTCCTGTTACATTCACTGATGACTCAACTATGCTTTTCGACTCATCAATAACACAGTACATTATTTCATCGACTCATTGATTTAAATATAAAATATATATGGGAAAAATTATTCTTAAATTGACTTTCGAATATATTTTGCACCCAAAAATCTAAATACAACAACAGGAGAATCACAACAGTTTCGTAAATAAATTGTAGCCATCTTCCATTCATACGATTATTCGTCAATATTTGGACGAATAGTTTAATAGAAATTGCGTGCCGAGTTTAATATTTGCGCAAAAATCATCTCTGAAATAATATCAGTGAATGAAATTTGAATAGTTTCATCTTCCCGTCGATCAATCCTTGGACCTATTCAGTGCAACAATCAACACGTAGTGTGTTCTCTAGTCTTCCTTTCCGATCCGCGCCTTCACATCTACATTAGATCCACCCTAATCATCAATGATTCTGCCCAAATATGTAAAGGTTTTTACATCTTCCAAATCTTCTCCATCAATTGTGACTGGATTGGTGCATGCTGGATTTTACCGGAGAATCATGCTTTTCCCTTTGTGTATGTTGAGACCTACTGCTGCTAAGGCTTCTGCTACAATGGTCGTCTTCTCCTACATTTGTTGTTGCGTTTGCGATAGAAGGGTCAGGTCATCTGAAAATTCTAGATCATTCAACTGCATCCTAGATGTCCACTGTATCCCGTGCTTCCCTTCAGATGTTAACGTCTTCATGATCCAGTCGATCACCAGGAGAAAGAGAAAGGGTGAGAGTAAGCAACCTTGCCTGACACCGGTCTTTACTTCGAACGAGTCTGTCAACTGTCCTCTAAGCATGATTTTGCGATTTAATCCATCATAGGAATTCTGTATGATATTGACTATTTTCTCAGGTACGCCGTAGTGTCGAAGAAGCTCCCATAGGGTCGTTCTGTCCACGCCATCAAATGCTTTCTCGTAGTCAATGAAGTTGATGTAGAGTGATGAGTTCCATTCAATTGATTGTTCCACAATGATCCGAAGTGTTGCGATTTGGTCTGTACACGATCGATCCTTACGGAATCCTGCCTGTTGGTATCGCGGTTGGGCGTCTACGGAGTCCTTCATTCTGTTTAACAATACCCTATTGAAGACTTTTCCTTGTATTGAGAGAAGAGGGATGCCTCTATAGTTATCACAGTTGCTAAGATCGCTTTTCTTTGGTATTTTGACCAAAAGTCCTTCTTTCCAGTATGTTGGTACTTGTTCTTCATCCCAGATCTTGCTAAAGAGAATGTGGAGTGTCGTTGCAGTTAACGCTACGTCTGCTTTCAGTGCCTCTGCTAGGATGTCTGTTTCTGCTGCTTCGCCGTTCATGATCTGTCTGATCGCTTCAATCAATAATGGCAAACATCGATTGTCAGGTCCGTGCGTGCAGCTTCAATTGCAAAGGAAACACGACCGATTTACACCATACTACTGTTAATCAAATATGTTTTGCTTAAAATAGATGAATTATTGTCGATTAACCAAATATTCTCATTAAGACAATCAAAATACACGTTAAGTAAAGAATTATTTCTTCCCAATTAGTTCTTCATCAGGGCTCTATATTAATATCCAGTTCTTAGAATTTAGTATCAAATCAACACCAAATAAGTAGTGGCGAGTCAACTTAATATGATACTCATTATAATAGGTATTATATTTTCACGATCACAAAAGTAACTGTTAGTTCATGCTTTGCCATCTCAGACAAATAAATAAACTCACTTAGAAATACAAAATCGCACGCGGATACTATTTAGTCGTTTGTAACTTTAAAAAAAGCCGTATATATACTGACTTCATAAGACCGAATTACAAGTTTGTTTGATATGCCGTTAGACACTATTTTTACCAAAATGTTTTAATGGCTTTCAAAATCCCCCATTTAAAAAAATACTAGAGAACAATTTACTTATCGTTGCCAAACTGTTTTCCAATTCCTTTGTGGAACTTAGAATGAAACTATCACGTATAGAGTAATATAAGTAATCGACACCTCGTATTTAAAGAAAACGTACTTCATGTAAAACCTAAAGATCAAACAGACTGGAGGACTTACTATAAGTTGAGTCATATTCCTTAGTTAACTCTGAGTTAACGAATTCTCTAGAATATTAAGTTAATAAAATGACGATCGGAAGTATTTGTAACGATGGATGTGGATATAGGTGTCATATTCTGTGAATCTATTGGTTTACTCATTCAGCAGCATGAAAAGTGACTGAGTAAAATAGAAATTTGATGCTACTTGACTAGACCGTCTGGAGAACATTTAATTACGCCTATTTCCGCTCATGGAGGAACATAAGCCGCCCAAAAGTACCCTCCATCCAACTCTGTCCTGGGTAATCTTTACAGGTTGTTTCTAGTTGCTGTTCATCCTTTTCATGTCTGCTTCCGATTCTCAACGCCGTATGTTCTTTTGCCTTCACTTTTTCTGTTTTCTTTCGGGATAAAAAGTCAGCACCTGCCTCGTGATACAGTTCGGTGATTTCTGAAATGTATATCCTATCCACTTCCAGCATAATTTATTAATTTCCTCCTCATCTGAAGACTGGTTGTTCTCTCTCACAGTAGGCTGATGCTGATAATATCCAACCAATAGACATTGAGTATCTTGCGTAGACAACTGTTTATAAATACGTGTACGTCTTTGATGATAGTTGCGTTAGTTTTCCAAGTTTCAGCTCCGTACAGTAGAATTATCTTGATGTTCGTGTTGAAGATCCCGACTTTGATATTGGTTGACAGATGAGTTTCATATGTCCTTCAGTTGTAAGGATGCTATAATTGCTTTGTCAATCCTTGCCTTTACGTTTGTATCAGATCCTCCTTATTCATCGATGATGCTTCTCGGATAGGTGAAACCTTTCAACTCTTCCAGAACTTACCCATAAACTGTAGTTTGTTTGGCGTTCTCCGTATTGTATTCCAGGATCTTGTTTATTCCGTTGTTTGTGTTGAGGCCTACTGATCCAGACGCTGCTGCTAAATTAGTTGTCTTGACATGCATTTGTTCGTGGGTGTGGAATGAAAGGGAAAGTTCATCTAAAAGTTCAAATAGTCTAACTGCACCCAAGCTATCCATTGTATTCCGTGCTTCCCACTCAGATATGGAAGTCTTCATAATCAAATCAACCACGATAAGAAAGAAAAAAGGAGAAAGTAAGCAGTCTTATCCGACACCGATCCTCACTTGACGACCAGAAAGTGATGACCTGACGCTATATCAGCTCCTCTCCTGGTTCTCACATCCTCCATCTTCCTCCTGAATTTTTGTTGATGCAGATATGGTCGATTCGATTCTGTGTTAACTGAAGGCACATAGCTTTGCAAATCTCTCATCATTTTCGTTCCTTTCTCCCAGTCTATGTCATCCAATTATGTCTTCATATCAGGTGTTGTCCATCCCGACTTTGGCACTTAGTTCTACCATCAGAATGGTCAAGTCCTTTGCTGGGTACTTCTCAACGATTGGCTGCAGCCTATCGTAGGATTAATCCTTAGCGTCTTCATTGTAGTCGTTGGTAGGTTCATAGCATTGGATGACATCTATCTTAATGCCCTCTCTCCTTGTTTTCAAGAAGGCTTTGGTGATCCTTGGTCCATGAGATTCCAATCCTATAAGTGCGTTTTGTGGTTGTTTTGATAGCATCAATGCAACTCCTTGTGAAATTGAGACATTTTCTTCTTCATAGCCGGAGTATAACAGAAGCTCCCTTGAAGCTAGCCGTTGCAGTCCACCATGCGTCAAATGTACTTCACTGATCCCGAGCACCCCAGGTTGTATTTCCTCATTTCTGCAGCAGTTTGGAAGACTCTCCCGGTCTCCCACATTGTACGAGTGTTTCATGCGCCCAAATTAATGGCTGCTCTGAATGTCAGGAATGACATCAGCCTTGTTACTTCTGAGGAATTCGGCTTTAACCATGAAGCGTCATAACTCTTCTGAATTAATATCTTCTAACCCCTAGGGCAGAGTTTAAATGGTTTCGACTATTATTTCTGATTAACGTTTTTAGAGAGTTAGCTTTCTACGGGATGGGGTCTCTAACCCATGCCACACCCTCCTAATTTATACGGACTTGGGACCAGAAGTAGCCCCAGAGGCGCTCCAGGTGGAGTTACATGGGTTGGATAGAGATAGGTTTAATTACTTATTAATGACCATTCACCAAAGGGTGGCTAGTTGAATAGCTGTACAATTGCAAATATATACTTATTTTTCAGAATGCTAATTACAATAATAATAGTAATAAACTTTTCCAGTTGTCCAATGCTTCTTTAACCTCAGTTTCATCTAGACCAACACCAGGTGGTGATCTGAAGTTATGTCAGAGCCTGTAATGGTTCTAACGAATCCATTGACCCTGTGAATATTTTGCTGATGAGAAATATGATCTATCTGGAACTTCGTAGTGTGATCCGGACAGACATATGTAGCTTTGTGCATGCCGTTAATTGGGAATATTGTGCTCCTATAACCAATTTATTTAACGCACATCAGTTTGCAAATCTCTCTCCATTCTCGTTCCTTTCTGCCAATCAGTGCATGTCGTTCCATGATATCTTCATATCCTGTGTTGTCCATTCCGACTTTGTAGTTTAGGTCTGGCATCAGAATGGTGAGGTTCTTTCCTGTGTAGCTCACTATGATTGATTGCAGCCTATCATCGAGTTGATCTTTATCGTGTTCATTTTTATCATTGGTTGGTGAATGACATTGGACAGCATTCATTGTAATTACCTCCTTCGTTATTTTTAAGGATGCTTGGATCATTCAGGATCCATGAGATTCCCATCCTAAAGTGCTTCATGTGCCTAATCGATTCCAACAGATATGGACAAAAACAAGTTCAGTTAAATCTGTTGGTTTTCTTTCTCTACAATGAGATTACAACACTTGTCAATTATTTTTTCATTACTGTGACTTTCGTAAAAGAAGCATGTGCCTACCTGTTATCTGGGTATCACCCAGAATGATTTTAACAGTGAATATTAGTGGCATATATTTGGATTTGTGCAAATCTAAGTATGAGATTACATGTGACATGAACATAAAAGGGGTGATGAATTGCAAAACAAACATTATAAATCAGTAAGCAGAGGGAAGTATTAAAAACGTAAAGAAAACTGGAGCCTTATCATAGAAAGAAAACCGGTATCTTATACATACATCTGACTTTATATCGTGTATGGCTAATGCTTCCGCCATACGGAGGAGTTCTCTGAGTAAACAAACTAGGAATCTTAGAAATGAGGTAACCTAACCAAGAAGAACTAGATGAGCATGAGCAAACGCATTGTATCTGTAATTTGAAATCAGGCAATCCCCA
This sequence comes from Schistosoma haematobium, assembly GCF_000699445.3. Taxonomy (NCBI): domain Eukaryota; kingdom Metazoa; phylum Platyhelminthes; class Trematoda; order Strigeidida; family Schistosomatidae; genus Schistosoma; species Schistosoma haematobium. Next base: position 40,430,119 of record NC_067196.1, read on the forward strand.
AGCACAAAGGAATCACTAATTTTATACAAACACCACACCCGCCAAAGCTTAAATTGGAATCTAAATTTTGTAATTGATTGTATGTCTTCTCCTTAATTTCATAATGTATCTGTCCGGTAGTGTATTGAACATATACTATGTGTTATCTAGAATGTACGCATGAGTATTTGAATTAACAGCCGGAATCGAGACAGACTCGCATGGTTCATGGAATCGCACTTGATCAACATGACAGTCGTGTGTTCTCAAATCATTGATATCTAGAATTCGCACCAGAGATTTCCTGACATTCTTCACCACAATCCTCGTGTCTGGTCGAAGATCTTTTCTACGATAATATGTAGCTTTTGCAGACTTCAAACACCCCATATTCGAGCGAGGAATCCTTCTTTTTAGTAGCTTTGATGAGGTTTCTTTCGTTACAAAATGTTTAACATTCTTTATATTGCAGTAGAAAAGTATCTACTCCCCTCTTCAGTTCCTTAAATGTTGAAACAGCAATAGAATCAATAGGAGCCTTCAATTTCCTGGCAAAATTTTCTGCCTGACCATTAAAACAAAGGTGCTCGGGAGAAGTAAACAGATGTCTGCACCCTATACCATTCAAACAGGTAGTGACTGCATCTGCAGCAAAATGAGAGCCATTATCAGTCACTAGCACCATGGGAACCCCGTCTCGACTATACACTTTTCTTAATGCTTGGTTTGTGAAATCAGATTTTTGTGAGCTTGTGCATAACTGTGGTTTTCTTATTAATCCATCATTCCTTTGTACTTGGTAACTGTGTGAATTCGAATTCCAAATACATTGAGTTCATTCATGTTCGTCTAGTTCTTGGAGGTCTAAATTGCGTTATTTTGGGAATTGCTGATTCGTCAAATGATCTTAACACTTCGATTTATCACATTTGCACCTCTATGGGGCATGTGATGGAACGGTTGAACGTTCATTCAATTTCTGAAGCTTTTGAGGTTTATTTGTAAAGGTTTGGAATCTAAAAATCGACCATGCAAGATTTGGAGGGTTATAAAATTGTGGCACATTTCCTTCCATTAATCCGAAGCCTACAGTTTATTAAAATTTTTGGCATTTCCAGTGAGGCCTGTCTCACCTAGTTAGACAATCTCACGGAACTACTATCAAATCATGTAAACTGAACCAGTTTTAAATTTCGTGGATTGGCGAAATTTCACAAGATGGTCTTTCATAATAATCAGAAGGTTGGGGAATTCACCCCTGAATTGCGAAATCAGGCTACCAAATGCAATTTTGGTGATCAACCTCATGTACATCTGTAGGATTAACATACCGGGTCTGGGTAGAGAGTTGTTAAGAATACCGAACTGCTTCTTTGAAGACTCTAGGACTGTATGTATTAACTACGAGGAAGTGAATGAACTTGATATCCAGTCCATGAAAATTTCTAATAGTTTTCCCATTCTTCATGATGAAATACAATTTCATTGTGGATCAAACTCGCAGTCATTTATTGGTGATTCCTGTTCTCGTGAAAATAAGGAAGGCGATTCATCAAGAAACTGGAAAGCAAACCACCAATGTGAGAATAATTTTGGTAAATGTTTATCCTGTGGCAAATTTCATACTTGTAATTCATGTGCATTTCGTGATGCTAAATGTTTTAAACGTGGTAAGGTGATATGCAGAATAACTATTCATTTTGCTTCAAGTGTTACTAAACCTTGTAATTTAGGTCCTAAAAATTCAGCTGTTCCTTATGATCATTTATCCATATCCAACATCACCAGAGATTATATACATCCCTTGGTTCAATTCATGACTTCATTGTGAACATAGGCAGTATAAAATTCAATATTTCATTCAACATCTTGAAATCCATAGATCCTAAGGTTGTGGTAAGACCCATGGAAGTCCCAGAATTGTGGATTACTGGACACAGGCTGCCCATACGTTGATGCTGTGGACTGCTAATAAGAGATGATAATTCCTCATACGTGCCTTGTAAATTTTTAGTTAGTGAAACAGGACTGTCAATACTGGGCTTAAGGAATTTGAAAAGACTTAAAATGGAGTCATCTTTACTAGTTTCTAAAGAGAATTCTGATGCTCTACCTAAAGATTTAATAGCTATGTTTAAAGGGTGATCAGGTGTTTTATAAAAGTCGAATATTCCTATTTTGTCTTCCAGAAATGGTACGTACCATATTGAACGATTCGCATGCGAAAGGTATAATTGAACCGCTTCAGTATTCAGCGTGAGATACATCAATTTTTATGCAATTGAAGTTGGATGGCAAGACCCCTGGAATATATGTGGTGACTATAGACTGACAATGAACTCCAGTTTGTTGAAGCAAACGTGCACGGCGGTAGAGGCTGAAGATATTCTAAATCGACTTCATGGTTCTAAGATGTTCCCGAGTGTTGACTCGAAAGGCGCCTGTCTTAGAATCCCTTTAGATTTATCTTCATCTCTTTTGACAACAATTAACACTCCTTTTGATCTGTTAAAATACAAAGTCCATGTGGTCCAAGTTGTTCACCAGCAATGTTTCAGGAAGTGATGAAAAAGGTCGTCAGCGATCTTGAAGATGTTGAGATTTATCAAGATGATCTCATTGTTCATGGTTCTTTGTCGCGTCACTCAGTCAAAAAGAATATTTCTGTTAATCCGAATAAGTGTTGAATTTGTGTATCTAATAATGAATTTCTTGAATAGCTCCACTCACAAATGTACCGTCTACGAAAAGTCCTGCATAACTACGTCCACTAGTGTGTGCTCTTCAATAGTATTTCCGTTTAACGTCATGACATCCACTTCATTTAAATGGAGTGAGGAACAAGACTCATGTTTACGAAGTTTAGTAAAGTTTCTTCAAGGTGATGCTGCCTTTTGAACTGACTGGGCTGGTGTACATTCTGTAATTATTCCTGATGCATCATCTGTGAGTGCTGGTGGAGTTTTAAGCATGAAGGCAGACCAGTAATCTGTGTTTCACGCAAAATTACTGTTGTTGAGCGAGATTATTCAAAAAATCAGCGAGAAGGATTAGATGCTATACAGGAAGGTTGGACTGCTAATCTGAGACGTAGATCTCTTGCCTATTTTTAAAAGCGGGATGAATTATCTACTACTCCTGATGGTATTTTGTATTTAAATGAACGTTTTGTTATTCCTCCCTCGTAACGAGAATTTTTCATTGATGATCTTCATAGTCGACATTTTGTCGTAGAAAAAATGATCCTCTTGGCGAAACTCAAACGTTGGTTGCTGGAGATAAATGGGGATGTATGTCGTACAGCAAACAGATGTAAAGATTTTGAAATGGGTGGCATGGTCAATATAGTCTGATGCCAAGTAAAGAATTCATGCAGACTATTGTGGTTAATTCTTTTAGCAAACATTATGCGCCTGTAGTCAGTGATAATTAGTCGAACTGTTTTTTCACAACTACAACAAAATCTAACTTCACAAACCAAGCATTAAGAAAAGTGTATAGTCGAGACGGGGTTCCCATGGTGCTAGTGACTGATAATGGCTCTCATTTTGCTGCAGATGCAGTCACTACCTGTTTGAATGGTATAGGGTGCAGACATCTGTTTACTTCTCCCGAGCACCTTTGTTTTAATGGTCAGGCAGAAAATTTTGCCAGGAAATTGAAGGCTCCTATTGATTCTATTGCTGTTTCAACATTTAAGGAACTGAAGAGGGGAGTAGATACTTTTCTACTGCAATATAAAGAATGTTAAACATTTTGTAACGAAAGAAACCTCATCAAAGCTACTAAAAAGAAGGATTTCTCGTTCGAATATGGGGTGTTTGAAGTCTGCAAAAGCTGCATATTATCGTGGAAAAGATCTTCGACCAGCCACAAGGATTGTGGTGAAGAATGTCAGGAAATCTCTGGTGCGAATTCTAGATATCAATGATTTGAGAACACACGACTGTCATGTTGATCAAGTGCGATTCCATGAACCATGCGAGTCTGTCTCGATTCCGGCTGTTAATTCAAATACTCATGCGTACATTCTAGATAACACATAGTATATGTTCAATACACTACCGGACAGATACATTATGAAATTAAGGAGAAGACATACAATCAATTACAAAATTTAGATTCCAATTTAAGCTTTGGCGGGTGTGGTGTTTGTATAAAATTAGTGATTCCTTTGTGCTTGGGGATTGCCTGATTTCAAATTACAGATACAATGCGTTTGCTCATGCTCATCTAGTTCTTCTTGGTTAGGTTACCTCATTTCTAAGATTCCTAGTTTGTTTACTCAGAGAACTCCTCCGTATGGCGGAAGCATTAGCCATACACGATATAAAGTCAGATGTATGTATAAGATACCGGTTTTCTTTCTATGATAAGGCTCCAGTTTTCTTTACGTTTTTAATACTTCCCTCTGCTTACTGATTTATAATGTTTGTTTTGCAATTCATCACCCCTTTTATGTTCATGTCACATGTAATCTCATACTTAGATTTGCACAAATCCAAATATATGCCACTAATATTCACTGTTAAAATCATTCTGGGTGATACCCAGATAACAGGTAGGCACATGCTTCTTTTACGAAAGTCACAGTAATGAAAAAATAATTGACAAGTGTTGTAATCTCATTGTAGAGAAAGAAAACCAACAGATTTAACTGAACTTGTTTTTGTCCATATCTGTTGGAATCGATTAGGCACATGAAGCACTTTAGGATGGGAATCTCATGGATCCTGAATGATCCAAGCATCCTTAAAAATAACGAAGGAGGTAATTACAATGAATGCTGTCCAATGTCATTCACCAACCAATGATAAAAATGAACACGATAAAGATCAACTCGATGATAGGCTGCAATCAATCATAGTGAGCTACACAGGAAAGAACCTCACCATTCTGATGCCAGACCTAAACTACAAAGTCGGAATGGACAACACAGGATATGAAGATATCATGGAACGACATGCACTGATTGGCAGAAAGGAACGAGAATGGAGAGAGATTTGCAAACTGATGTGCGTTAAATAAATTGGTTATAGGAGCACAATATTCCCAATTAACGGCATGCACAAAGCTACATATGTCTGTCCGGATCACACTACGAAGTTCCAGATAGATCATATTTCTCATCAGCAAAATATTCACAGGGTCAATGGATTCGTTAGAACCATTACAGGCTCTGACATAACTTCAGATCACCACCTGGTGTTGGTCTAGATGAAACTGAGGTTAAAGAAGCATTGGACAACTGGAAAAGTTTATTACTATTATTATTGTAATTAGCATTCTGAAAAATAAGTATATATTTGCAATTGTACAGCTATTCAACTAGCCACCCTTTGGTGAATGGTCATTAATAAGTAATTAAACCTATCTCTATCCAACCCATGTAACTCCACCTGGAGCGCCTCTGGGGCTACTTCTGGTCCCAAGTCCGTATAAATTAGGAGGGTGTGGCATGGGTTAGAGACCCCATCCCGTAGAAAGCTAACTCTCTAAAAACGTTAATCAGAAATAATAGTCGAAACCATTTAAACTCTGCCCTAGGGGTTAGAAGATATTAATTCAGAAGAGTTATGACGCTTCATGGTTAAAGCCGAATTCCTCAGAAGTAACAAGGCTGATGTCATTCCTGACATTCAGAGCAGCCATTAATTTGGGCGCATGAAACACTCGTACAATGTGGGAGACCGGGAGAGTCTTCCAAACTGCTGCAGAAATGAGGAAATACAACCTGGGGGTGCTCGGGATCAGTGAAGTACATTTGACGCATGGTGGACTGCAACGGCTAGCTTCAAGGGAGCTTCTGTTATACTCCGGCTATGAAGAAGAAAATGTCTCAATTTCACAAGGAGTTGCATTGATGCTATCAAAACAACCACAAAACGCACTTATAGGATTGGAATCTCATGGACCAAGGATCACCAAAGCCTTCTTGAAAACAAGGAGAGAGGGCATTAAGATAGATGTCATCCAATGCTATGAACCTACCAACGACTACAATGAAGACGCTAAGGATTAATCCTACGATAGGCTGCAGCCAATCGTTGAGAAGTACCCAGCAAAGGACTTGACCATTCTGATGGTAGAACTAAGTGCCAAAGTCGGGATGGACAACACCTGATATGAAGACATAATTGGATGACATAGACTGGGAGAAAGGAACGAAAATGATGAGAGATTTGCAAAGCTATGTGCCTTCAGTTAACACAGAATCGAATCGACCATATCTGCATCAACAAAAATTCAGGAGGAAGATGGAGGATGTGAGAACCAGGAGAGGAGCTGATATAGCGTCAGGTCATCACTTTCTGGTCGTCAAGTGAGGATCGGTGTCGGATAAGACTGCTTACTTTCTCCTTTTTTTCTTTCTTATCGTGGTTGATTTGATTATGAAGACTTCCATATCTGAGTGGGAAGCACGGAATACAATGGATAGCTTGGGTGCAGTTAGACTATTTGAACTTTTAGATGAACTTTCCCTTTCATTCCACACCCACGAACAAATGCATGTCAAGACAACTAATTTAGCAGCAGCGTCTGGATCAGTAGGCCTCAACACAAACAACGGAATAAACAAGATCCTGGAATACAATACGGAGAACGCCAAACAAACTACAGTTTATGGGTAAGTTCTGGAAGAGTTGAAAGGTTTCACCTATCCGAGAAGCATCATCGATGAATAAGGAGGATCTGATACAAACGTAAAGGCAAGGATTGACAAAGCAATTATAGCATCCTTACAACTGAAGGACATATGAAACTCATCTGTCAACCAATATCAAAGTCGGGATCTTCAACACGAACATCAAGATAATTCTACTGTACGGAGCTGAAACTTGGAAAACTAACGCAACTATCATCAAAGACGTACACGTATTTATAAACAGTTGTCTACGCAAGATACTCAATGTCTATTGGTTGGATATTATCAGCATCAGCCTACTGTGAGAGAGAACAACCAGTCTTCAGATGAGGAGGAAATTAATAAATTATGCTGGAAGTGGATAGGATATACATTTCAGAAATCACCGAACTGTATCACGAGGCAGGTGCTGACTTTTTATCCCGAAAGAAAACAGAAAAAGTGAAGGCAAAAGAACATACGGCGTTGAGAATCGGAAGCAGACATGAAAAGGATGAACAGCAACTAGAAACAACCTGTAAAGATTACCCAGGACAGAGTTGGATGGAGGGTACTTTTGGGCGGCTTATGTTCCTCCATGAGCGGAAATAGGCGTAATTAAATGTTCTCTAGACGGTCTAGTCAAGTAGCATCAAATTTCTATTTTACCCAGTCACTTTTCATGCTGCTGAATGAGTAAACCAATAGATTCACAGAATATGACACCTATATCCACATCCATCGTTACAAATACTTCCGATCGTCATTTTATTAACTTAATATTCTAGAGAATTCGTTAACTCAGAGTTAACTAAGGAATATGACTCAACTTATAGTAAGTCCTCCAGTCTGTTTGATCTTTAGGTTTTACATGAAGTACGTTTTCTTTAAATACGAGGTGTCGATTACTTATATTACTCTATACGTGATAGTTTCATTCTAAGTTCCACAAAGGAATTGGAAAACAGTTTGGCAACGATAAGTAAATTGTTCTCTAGTATTTTTTTAAATGGGGGATTTTGAAAGCCATTAAAACATTTTGGTAAAAATAGTGTCTAACGGCATATCAAACAAACTTGTAATTCGGTCTTATGAAGTCAGTATATATACGGCTTTTTTTAAAGTTACAAACGACTAAATAGTATCCGCGTGCGATTTTGTATTTCTAAGTGAGTTTATTTATTTGTCTGAGATGGCAAAGCATGAACTAACAGTTACTTTTGTGATCGTGAAAATATAATACCTATTATAATGAGTATCATATTAAGTTGACTCGCCACTACTTATTTGGTGTTGATTTGATACTAAATTCTAAGAACTGGATATTAATATAGAGCCCTGATGAAGAACTAATTGGGAAGAAATAATTCTTTACTTAACGTGTATTTTGATTGTCTTAATGAGAATATTTGGTTAATCGACAATAATTCATCTATTTTAAGCAAAACATATTTGATTAACAGTAGTATGGTGTAAATCGGCCCTGTATGCTTTACGATTTAAAATGCATCAGATATTAGGAAACTGGGATCTCTCACACAACTAAGGACAAAGAAGCCAATCTTAATAGACTATCGCGAGTTCTGTGAAATGGTGTCTTGGGAAGATGAAATAAATATGTTTTTTGTGTATTCTTTTGTAACGCTTTAGATGTAACGAAGTTCCGTATAAATAATTTCTTGGTATGCTACACTGTGTTAGATCTTTGAACCGTGATTGTTTTCAGTAATACTATTAGATTTATCTCCTACGTCCAGTCGTAATTGCTATTACTTGCAAACGAACTTTTGTTGATCAAGCGAATTCGTTTTTCTTTGTGATCTCAGTAGGAGCACACAAGTAAAAATAATTTCATAACGATCCTTTTCATTTTGTTGTTTAATGAACCACTTAATTGTAAGTGATAATTGTTACCGGTTCGCTTTATTCATAAATGGACGCCCCAATTTGTAATGTTAATATTCTTTTTGGTGTATCATTAGTAACCGTGCACATTGTCACATGTTGTATAATTTTTTAAATTAGGATCCACTGCACATCTGACAATCAAATGCTCCTTCAAGTCTTATATTCCGAATTAGCATGCAGTTTAGTGGATTTTTGCGGTATTTGTTCGAACAAGCGATTTTTTACAATACCGGATTACCCATTGATTATGAATTCCAAATGCAATAAGTTCGTTCATGCTCATCTATTTCCGTTTAGCTCAAATTGCACTATTTCGAGGATTCCTAGTTAGTACGATAAGTTGAATACTTCTAATAATCGTAATTTTACATGTCTATTTCAGATAGCATATGTAGTCTTACACATAGGAGTTCACCAGAAGTAAACAGTTTTCCAGAGTTAAATAGTTTTACCTATGAGATTAATTACTAGTTGACTTTGGCGAAATCACTCGATAAATGCATATTCAAACTTAAGAACTGGAGAATCAACTCCGTTGTCTGTTTGATTGAATATGTCTGTAAGTATATTAGGCACCTGCTGCAGATTAAAGGACAAAACATCCATATCATGATAGATTGTAAATGCTGACTTGTAAAGAGGAGCTTACAAATATCTGATTTGCTATCTATCTTCTCGAGCTCATACTGCATTCTGTATTAAAGATAAAATACCGTACTGAAAAGGTGGGGACGATCTTCTTAATACCACTTTCTTTTATCTTTGGTGTTGACTAGAATGCATCCGCGTTTATTTTGCGTCTCTTGACTGGTTCTCCATGCGGTTAAACGTGGTTCCTTACTGAAACACCTAAGTTATACTTGAATAATGGTTACATCACATTTTCATTGTAACAAAACATATAGGCATCCACAGATATAATGTGGTATACGTTTTTTCTAATCAGATTTCTCCAGCTAGCAGAACACACAATGTATCAGTATCAGCTTCAGAGATTTTAAACCATCTCTCCATGTGAACTTTCCTAAACCCTTTTTAATACAACAAATGCTGCCTCACAATTGGTTAACTTGGAACGTAAATAATTTTATTTGGAAGATGTGGAATGTGATAGGGTGACTGGATAAGAATTGCATCTAATCAATGTTTCCGTTTTAAATGATTATAATGTAGCGGTAAATAAATCCCCAAAATAAATAGCTCTGTAAGTTTTCGACATTGGATGCTGACCATATGTTTTAGTGGACTCATCTAGCTGAAGGCTCTCGGTCAGGCATCCGCACCAGATCACGTGTGGTAACGCCGTGCTCAACATCAACCGCAATCGCTAGCCAGATTAGATCAGAGAATTCCGATATATTGGTCATCGCCAAATATACTCTTCCGATCTCCTCGACTCTGTCTTTTGATTTCTCTGGGTGGGAACGAAATACATTAGAAGGTGTTACTGGTAGAAGCGTTGTCAAACACTGAATACCTGTGACATCATCATTGGTGAGACCGACGTGATCTGGTACACCTTATTGCAACTGTGAGTCTGTTCCTTTTTGGGATTTTTGTATATCATTGCCTTATTTTTTATTTTTTTTTGAACATTGTGATTTTTTTTTCGTGTTTTTTCTTGGATATATATATATTTTCCCCTCGTTCATTATCGTACTTCATACTTCATCATGACTGAACAGACACCTAAAGTACTCAAGCTTAAGACTTTGTCCCCACCTTCGTTTCAACTGATGCCTTTCTGGCCCGACAACATCGAAGCCTGGTTTTGCTACGCAGAAGCCGACTTCTCCGAGCACGGCGTGATCGACACGTGCACAATTCCTCGCAGTAGTCAAGGCACTACCGCGCGAATTCAACAGGTACGTAACACCTGGTATGTTTACTAGTGATGTTTCCGATCCTTACGAAAACTTAAAACGCTCGATTCTTAAACGAGGAGACCTAACCGATCGACAAAGGTTAGGTCAACTCTTCAATAACATCGACCTGCAACACGGTTCTGCGACGGACATGTTGCAACGGATGAGAGAGGTAATAGGCCCAAGAACTTTCGACGAAGGTCTATTCAAACAACTCTTGTCAAAACTTCCCCAACAGGTGCAAGCAGTTCTGGTCTCGTTCCAGAACAACGCCTTAGACGAGCTAGCTGCATCTGCCGACCGCATTCTAGAAATTACGAAACCTTCTACTACCGAGGTATTTTCAGTCAACGAAAAGCCTCACACGACTCAGAATGATATAACCGACTTATGTCATACACTCACGCGTTATCTTAGTCTTCGTACCGACCGTAAGAGATCGCGCACACCACGTGGAAGCATTTCTCGTAAGCGATCTGTCTCTAGACCACGAGAGACAGATAACCCCGACTGGTGTTGGTATCATAACCAGTATGGAAAGTTTTCCAGAAATTGCAGAAAACCCTGCAATTTTCCCAACACGAAACCGAGTGACTTGAAAAACAACTCGGGAAACTTCCAAGCCGGCACGCGTTAACGGCAACCGTAGCCGGCGAACAAAGCCGTCTGTTATTCGTCACGGATGTGACAACGAGAGTTCGCTACCTCGTCGACACTGGCGCAGAAGTTAGCGTTCTCCCAGCAAATCCTAACGACCGGCTTCACGAATCGACCCTAAACTTACAGGCGGCAAACGGAAAACCGATCGCTACGTATGGCAAAATGTACGTTTACCTTAACGTGGGTTTACGCAAACCCATACACTGGATTTTCGTTGTTGCAGATGTTTCTATGCCAATCATTGGTATGGATCTTCTACAACACAATAATCTGATCATCGACACGCGCAAACGGAGGCTAGTAGACGGAAACACTAATTTGTCCGTTTGCGTAACTTCTTTTACTGGTTGTAGAGTATCCCCAGTCACAGTTAAACATATGATAGACCCACTCTATCAACCACTACTCGATAAGTACCCTGGGATACAACAAACGCAACCGAGATTACCGTGTGTAACCAGCAAGGTTACACATCACATCACGACTACAGGACCACCTGTATTCTCTAAAGCACAACGACTAGCTCCCGAAAAGCTAAGGTTAGCGAAAGGCGAGTTCGACCATATGATAGACTTAGGGATCATACGACCGTCAAGTAGCCCATATGCATCTCCGTTGCACATGGTCCCTAAGAAGGACAGCAACGATTGGCGTCCAACTGGTGACTATCGGCGATTGAATGCAAAAACCATTCCCGATCGTTACCCGTTGCCTCACATTCACGATTTGACAGCTACCTTGAAAGGTACAACTGTCTTTTCGAAAATCGACTTGGTTAAAGCGTATAACCAAATCCCTATGGCTACTGACGACATACCGAAAACAGCTATCGTTACTCCCTTTGGACTTTATGAATTTTTGCGAATGCCCTTCGGTCTAAGAAATGCTGCTCAAACATTCCAAAGATTCATAGACGACGTTTTTCGAGGTCTCAACTTCGTACACGCGTATGTTGATGACTGTCTAATCGCAAGTCCGGACAGAGAAACACATCTCAAGCATCTGGATCTTGTTTTCGAACGATTACAAAAACATGGCATTACTGTAAACGTTCAAAAATGCCAATTCGGAACCGACTCGTTAGACTTTCTGGGACACACTATCGATGCTCAAGGTATCCGACCTTTTAGAACCAAAGTGGCGGCCATTCTGGATTACCCAGAACCGCCCACCGTCAAGCAATTACGCACGTTTAACGGCCTCGTAAGTTTCTATAGACGTTTCATACCGAAATGCCCATTACTTATGAAACCTCTGACCGACCAACTTCGTGGAAATGCGAAATCCATCAATTTGGACGACACCGCACGAAAAGCATTCTCCACAGTTAAGGAACTGGTTGCTTAAGCAACAATGCTCGCACATCAGGACACCGAAGCACCCATTAGTATCGCAGTAGACGCATCGGACTCGGCAATCGGTGGCGTCTTACAACAATGGGTTAACAACTCTTGGCAACCTTTGGCATTTTTCTCTAGAAGGTTGCTAGACACCGAATCGAGGTACAGCACATTCGGTAGGGAACTCCTAGCTATGTATTGTGCTGTACGGCATTTCCAACACTATATCGAAGGTCGTGAATTCACTCTTTTCACGGACCATAAACCACTCACTTTCTCGTTAAGCTCTCCTTCTGACAAGTACTCTCCCCGTGAGTCTCGAAAACTGGACTACATTTCGCAGTTTACTTCAGACATTCAACACATCTCTGGAGCAAACAATGTAGTTGCAGACGCTTTATCTCGCATAACTTCCTTGAACAGTTTCCAAGGCATCGACCTTCTTAAACTCGCCGAGTTTAAAAAGAAGACAGTGATCTTCAGCACGAGTTATCGTTCACAACACTTAAACTACGCATCAAACAGATGGGAACAGGTAAGGAAACCTTACTTTGTGACACAACTACAGGTAGGGATCGCCCAATCGTGCCGAAACATTATCGACGCAATGTCTTCAACACATTGCACAAACTTTCTCATCCAGGTGTTCGTGCAACCATCAAGCTTATAGCAGAACGGTTTTGCTGGCCTGGTATGAATAAAGACGTGAGGGAGTGGGCACGCTCCTGTGTAAGCTGCCAAAAATCTAAGGTTATCAGACACAATAAATGTCCCCTAGGCTCGTTTAAAACTCCCGATGCTCGTTTCGACCATGTTCATCTGGATTTGGTAGGACCTTTACCAGATTCAAATGGATACTCTTACCTCTTAACTTGCGTTGACCGTTTCACTCGATGGCCAGAAGCAGTATATATCAAGGACATCACTGCTGAAACAGTGGCCCGCACCTTCGTCGAACGATGGGTAGCAAACTTCCGCTGCCCTTCAACCATCACTACAGATCGCAGACGTCAGTTTGAATCTGAACTTTTCCGTCGTCTGACCACACTTTTAGGAACCACTCGCTTCCGAACGACTGCCTACCACCCACAAGCAAACGGGCTGGTAGAACGCTTTCACCGACAACTAAAACCTTCACTATCAGCTGCAAACGTTTCACAGTGGACCGACGCTCTTCCACTCGTCTTACTAGGTATCCGCAATGCAGTGAAAGCTGACGTTCGATACACTACGGCCCAACTCGTTTATGGAACGACACTTCGACTTCCAGGAGAATTCGTGGATCCTTCATCCTCTCCAATGAACATGGATCTAACCTACTACACGAACAGGCTTACAAACGCAATGCGTTCAGTTAAACCTGCTTTCACTCGACCTCAATCAACTGATGTTTTCGTTCAACCTGACTCACGATATAGTACACACGTTTTCGTTCGTCGAGACTCGCATCGACGACCATTCGAATCAGCATACGAAGGACCCTTCAAAGTTCTTCAACGTGAATCTAAGTACTATATAGTCGATAAGAACGGAACAAACGATAGCATCAGCATCGATCGCTTAAAAGCAGCGTATTTAGAAGGAAATCCTATCTACGTGGATTTTCCTTCGGTACAATCGAACGACACGACTCCGACACTTACAATACCTCATCCGACAACCAACACACACGATGATACTTCGACAGTATCCGAAAATAAACTTAAAACGACGCGTTCTGGAAGAAGGGTGAGATTTCCAGAACATTTAAACGACTATTGCACGTAAGGCACTTCTCGACATTTTATATTATTTTTAAAAAAAAAACAATTTTAATATGCTTATATATTTTTATTTCTATTTAAAAAAAACAAAACAAAAAAAAACAATTTTTTTAATGCTATTACGTGTTCATGAGTTTATTTTCCATTTTTTTTCCGCCGACATTGTGTTTTTACGCACATACGAGTGTATTTCGACATGCACTTACATTTTCTTTTCCAGGACGGCTGGAAAAGAACGATGACGTTTATGAGGATCCGAAATTTTCATTGTACATTTTCTTTTTTTACTATGTTGTACCTCCGTCCCATATAGTAAGGAAAGACGACCAGACGCTGCTAAATTTAGTAAGCTATCAGAAGAGTGTTTACCAACGACAAACTCGTTGGGTTTAAACTTCTGGCTGGCCACGTCTGAGGGTCGTCACTGCCCCACTAGGGGGGGAGTGATCTGTAGCGGTAAATAAATCCCCAAAATAAATAGCTCTGTAAGTTTTCGACATTGGATGCTGACCATATGTTTTAGTGGACTCATCTAGCTGAAGGCTCTCGGTCAGGCATCCGCACCAGATCACGTGTGGTAACGCCGTGCTCAACATCAACCGCAATCGCTAGCCAGATTAGATCAGAGAATTCCGATATATTGGTCATCGCCAAATATACTCTTCCGATCTCCTCGACTCTGTCTTTTGATTTCTCTTGGTGGGAACGAAATACATTAGAAGGTGTTACTGGTAGAAGCGTTGTCAAACACTGAATACCTGTGACATCATCAATAAAATGGATAGGTGAAGCTTCTTATTGTCAGCTTTTGGCGTCTCTTTCACTCCACTGTTTGCTCTTTTGGACCTAAGTAAATGATAACATATAGAAATGAGTCAATTATGAGTTGTTATTCATGAAATGTACATGAAGCCGGCAAGTGAGAAAAATTTATACCGAGGGTCACAGATATTTTACTATGGCCAACACTTCCTATTGTGAAACGTATTTGAAACGACTGGATTAAAATGACACAACAAGGTTTCACAAAGATAGCTGTCAGACTAAGGAATGTTTTAAATACGCAATGAGTTGTTTTTATCAGTTCATATAACTGTTTTGCGGATCTTTCAAAAGTGTTCGTCACAGCTGACGTCCTCTTCCTTTGTTGATAATTTACGATACGGCTACAGGACCTGTATGCTTATATTAAGATAGTAAACTGAACAGGCTTAATACGTGTCCACTTAGTTTTCACCAAAACGTTTTAACAGAGAATTCTTTCCAAACGTTATCAAAAAAATGACAGCCCAACCAGAATCATTTCAATTCAGTCCTCAATGGATTAGGGAATTATCAGATGATGCATTTAACTCTAGAAGACAACAAAGTCATAGTCCAACCGAAGGTCGGGTTTCCAGCAAATCTCCCAGCCTGTTCTCAAACTTCGTCCAGAAACATTCTAATTTTTCTGTCCCAGGGGATAAACGAAAAGGTTCTCTTCTAAATTCGTTGACTATTTCTTTGTTAGATATGGTTGTAGGTAAAGTTTCGAAACTTGTGTGGTCAGGTGACACCATTTGCGCACCTTCTGTAGCTGAAACGGACAGGCACGTTTCTGTTATAAACGTACTATATTTATGTTGTTGTTTAACATAAAATGAGATCAGGGTTTGGGGTTAGTGACGTAAACATTTTTAATACATACAGATTGAGCTCCATCTATCACAGTTTATTCTCCATATCGAGAAATCTGATTTCAACACCATTTGTTGTATAGCTCTTATCTAAATCTTGTTATGGCACCTTTTATGCTCCATGGTGCTTATTATATCCTATCCTGTCCCTATTATTCCTTTTTGGAAAAAATATATGATAGTGCATCCCTAGTGGTTTTTCCGTCCTAAAGATTTCGCAAGTTTTCGTCATTGCCATTCAATGATTGTAAAGTTAAAAAGTTAGGATGATGTTATGCAGACCCTACGAGCCTTAATTTACCTATTCACCTTGTCCATCCTTCCACTTGAGCGTACTGCTTTGATTTTTCTCTCTGATTACTTCAGTTTAGTCATTAACACCTTAGCAATTGTCGTTCCAAACCCAAGTATTATCCTACATCGATTGTAGTGCAGTAGGACACCAAAATCATAGAGCAATACCAACAAACTGAAAATATTATAAAATAGAGAAAATGGGAAAGTGTCGTACAATTGGTCAATAAGTGAATGATAATATAATTGAAAAGACAGCCAAGAAGATCCACTCACTTAAAAGGGTCTTTCTCATTTTTGTGGATTTTGTGGTACGAAATCACGAAAAGACTCCCCTGTACTTTTCCCCAAGACATAACATCGTCTCGTTGGGTTTTACTCCTTATTGTGACAAGTAAGACTTGGCTGCAGTTCCAGTCACGCATCCATCTTCCTTTTAGTATTAAGCTTGTTATTTGGTAGTTTTCTTTTCTGTTCCGAATTACACTTCATGTATTAGGTTTCTCATGCTCATATGCGTTTATCATCTTAATGTTTTCTACAACTTTTTCTTCATTCTAAGAGAAAATGTAGCAACTTGAACCCCTATTTATTTAATCTAAATCCTACTTCATAATCGATGTTCATATATATATATATTTTTTTTTTCTGACCTGTTTCACAGTCAAGGACAACCTTCCACAGAGGTGACCAAACAGTACTCACACAGCATACTGTTTTCTGACTCTATATATGGTCGAAAATCCAATGCCAATCAAGTCATCAATCCTGCTAGCCATTGTGTTGATACCAACAAACAAGCAGTGCAATGGACTCAGAAGTCCTCTATGATTTCTCCTTCCGAACCGTGTTGGCAACTCCACTCAGACTCAGGCATTGAAACGTCCGTAAGTATGCATTAGTTTTTTTAAAGAGTTGTGTAGTTTTGGGCTGGTTCATACTTCCAGCAGTTTAAACAACCCTAGGAAGTTTATGATCTATTGTTTTAAGGAGTACACGTGGTTCTCGGCAAATGCATTTTCTATAGCACTTGCACTTGTTAACTCTTCTCTGTGATGCATACTTTTCATTTGTAAATTTCTGGGACTCTTATTCTGTGACTGTATGTTATCCCAAACTGCTATTATCTCCGTTTCTATTAAAGAGGAATAACAAACAGTATTATCTCAGAAACTTCATTTCTGGCTAATTTTTAAAGTATGATATTACCGCAGAGTATAACATAAAATCTGGTTATGCGAGGATTCGTTAGAAAGTAAGTTATCGATACGTAGTAGATTAGCGTTTTCTTCCAACAAATTGTGCT
The DNA here is from genome assembly GCF_000699445.3 of Schistosoma haematobium. Lineage (NCBI taxonomy): Eukaryota > Metazoa > Platyhelminthes > Trematoda > Strigeidida > Schistosomatidae > Schistosoma > Schistosoma haematobium. The sequence continues at coordinate 40,447,535 of NC_067196.1, forward strand.
CTGTTTAATGGGACTAGTGGTGCTACACGAACCCCCAAACCGAAATAAGTTGGGTGGAGTTCGAACCCAAAAGTTATTTGCTGAAAGTCGAACGCCTTAACCGTCGACTCACCGCTCCACCTCTCGTGTTGGTAATTACCACTAATAGTTTTTTTTTTTAGATATAATGGATTAATACATAGAATTATTTCGAATGGCTTTTGTTTTATAGTTTAATTTTTATGGCGCTATAGTCACTAGTGTGTGTGTAGTGTTTAATATTGTCTCTGTGTTTAGCTTACATGGCTTTGCACTCCTAAGATGGTTTCATCGGGATTTAAAAGTAATGGTATATAGTTCCATCCATTTGTTAGTAGCATACAGTTTTGACTCGACTGATCATTTTCAACCAAAACTAATCAAGGTATAATGGAAATTGCCAAAGGACAATTGATTCGTCTACTTTCAGAGTGGTCCGTGATTTGGAATATTCTAGTATGTCTCAGTAGTCTTAATAGTTATGAGAAAAATCAATTTGAACCAGATAGCACAATTTTAAGAGCGTGAATTTCAAATTATGTAAAAATCAGAGTGCGTTGAATAAGTCTGCGGTTTCTATTTCTGATTAAGTAAAATTCACTTTTTTTTCAGGTTAACAAAGTACCAGATACAATAAGCCTGAATACATCAGGTCATTCTTTACCTTCATCGAGTGCCCGACCTCTCGAAGTGCAGCATGTAGGGGGTTCTCTCTTATCAGGAAATTCGTCAGTTGTAAGCAACCCAACGTTGAATATAAATTCTATTTTACCTAATGATGGTATCCCAGTTCCCCGATCAGATCCATATAGTCACAACACTGATTCATATAATAATCAGAGTAAACGGGCTGTCAGTGCTTATTATGGAATCAATGATCCAGACAAGGTATCAGTTTTGCGTTTTACGATTACTTTTACTTAAATTCAAGCAATTTCATTCTAATAAAAACAGCTTCAGTTAAACGAACTTAATAAATCATAACAATGTTTGAATTGATTTCTCACTTGTGCTACAGACATTGGGACACACTCTATAAACCACTGCTAGATGTACAAATCAAAGCAATAAACATTGATGTTATTTGGTCCACCAAGATGACTTGACTGCCGTGTCATCCGAATGATGTTCAAGTCTGCTTTACAGTGCTTCATAGAACGCTTGTAGTATTGATATTGAGTGTGTATAATTCATTTATCATAAGCGACCATATACTAAAATGTAGTTGAAAACTTTCTATACTTGTCTATTTGGAAAAGAACATTAGAAGAAATACCAAAGAAACAAGATATGGGATTCTGTAGCAAAAATTAATTTTGATTAACGGTAGTGAAAAAACTTTATCGACAGATCCGATTGATGCTTTTTTAGATCTGACGGTAAGGATACTATCTTCAAAGTGGCTTAAACTTGTTTCTTGTAGTTGTACTGGTAAGTAATTTATCTTCGTTGAGGTTATCTCGAAAACTCGTCAATGCTTTAAATTGTTACTGTGGCATCACAAAAAATCATTCTATCAGTTTTCCAAGGTAGCAATATTAGTAACTTGTTTATCAATAACAGGGTTATTTACTGATTTTCAAACCACACGTTTTGTGCGATGGCTAGTGGTAGGTAACACAGGAGTTGAAATTGCAACCTCTATCGTTGAAAGCCACGTACTTCGAACAATGAACTACCAATTTCAAAGTCATGTAAATACTATATTAACAACTCACTTGACTCCCTTTCCTTGAGATACGAAAGCTGTAATGATCATCCTTCTCCTAATTGCGACTTAACTGAAATTTATGTTTATCGTTTTGTGTATCGAATTTTGTTAAATTCCTCGACGTATTAGTACTACTTCCTCGACTGTGTTACCTTGAATACAAAGTATAAATCTTAAATAAATTTAATTGTACTATCATATTTCAATTTCTACGTTCAGTCGACAGCTTCATAACACGTTTTAAAATGATTTCTGCTTTTCCTTCTGTATTGTCATGACTAATTTATCTCTTTTGGATTTCTTAACAAATTGTGTTATAGACCTTAGATTCCAGTGTAAATTCAAACGCTATATGGATGCAGCAGCATATATGGTCAAAGTCTGTTCCACAGCACTTACATGGCTTTAACCCTATTGATTCCACCTCCAACTCCGTATCCAACTTCTGTGGGGTCGCCGCTACTGAAACTAATAGACATTCTAGCTGCAGCGTTCCTGACGCCGAAAACATACGTGGTTTCTTTTCACAATTATCTTCATTTGATCGACTTGGGCAATCAAATTCAAGTCAAGCGTATCCGTTGGTAAGGGAATACATGGACAATCATATGTTGAGAGTTAAATGCACATTAGGCTTTTGATATTTGCTTGTATATTTAGTCATATCCCTGTTTGATGTGTTGTGAGATATGTGTTATTCAACTCTTGATATCAGGGTAGATCTTGAATGTATGCACTGCAATGGTTGTAAGTATTTGGCGAACATCCTACAAAATTTCGACCAAGATTTTCAAAGATGAGACGGATTATGTTAAAACTATTTTATTATTGTCTTCTGCCCATTTCTTTCATTGGTCTAGATTCTTACTTCTCTGTAATTTGATCACTTGGTATGTTAAGGTCTAAAATCCATGTATACTAGTTGTACTTTGAATAGTCCATACTATTTCTGTACACTTGTGAATTTGAAAAAGTCTTATTAAATATTAATTTTACACATTTTTTAGTTTCGTTTGCAACATTTTGTATAAAACTGGTTTTTTCTATCTGAAGTTACTACAACCTTCTCTGGTAATATACTGATATGAACAAAAAATGCAGATACATATCTGTATTATAAACCGTAAAATAATTTTTCGTATTCCACTGAACTATGAACATTAAAAAATATCTCTGTAGAACAATATTATCATGGATGATATTCATATTTCGTGTTGCTTGTCATCGAATGATTTCTGTGGATCTGTAAGACGACGTACCTTAGTAAATTTTACTAATCTCTTTTAGTTCTATGAGTGTACCTGTTTTTGTGCTCATTACTCACTGAACGATAATGTTTATAGTTGTGCACACAGGCCATAAGGTAAACTTTTACTCTTTTTCAGACTATTTACAAGTTCTTCGACCAGCCTGTTAGCTACTTAGTATCATAGGATGTTCTACATTTCAACGTTAATATTTGTAATTATATTTTGTTTTCATATGTATGAAGATTTTTTTTAACGTTTCTTCTTTAGTTTTGTGAGACCTGACATTTTCAAGTTCAGTTTATTCGACCACTCTTTGTGCTCGATCATCGTTCTCCTGATGATTGCCGGCATCAAATGGCAAAACCATGTTAGTATTCTCGTCGTTTGGCGTGCGTGCTCAGAAAGTGACGATAGTTCAGTTAGTGTCGCTACACTGTGTAACATTGACGTGTGGCATGGACATGTGTTACGAATGTCATCCTAACGGCTTCCACATCCTGCTTTATTTGCCGACACTGAGATAGGGTGTAAAGCAGCTTACTAGTGGTCAGTTTTTGACATGGTGTCGTGGTGTGAAAAGAAGCTGTATGAGACTGGCTTCTATCAATTCATCAAAATTTCGGGATCTAGGTGGTGTAACTCAGCGGCCTGCTCGTAACAAAAAACCATTGATAATTCTTTTGTAGTCTTTTCTCTTACACTTCATCAAAATGAAGGGAATTTTTTTGACTGAAAAGGATCTCAGTTTTATTGCTAGGTGAACTATGTCTTCTGTCAAAATTTCTTATCGAATTTTTCTTTTCGATTGTACTCCCTTTCCCTCATTTCTTCCTTCACAAAGTTTTTGTAGCCTATTATACTCCTGATACCCAGGTTTCATGTTTTTTAATTATAAATTTTCCAATTTTGTTTTGCATTTTAGTCGAATAGCAGTGTTCAACATCCTCCTAATGTACTGAGCGCAGAGAAAGGTTTCGTTAGACGTAATGGATCTGACCAGTCGGATGAGCATATGTGGCTGTATGAAGATCCACAGGGTCGGACACAAGGTACTTTCAGTGATGCACAAATGAATGAATGGCTTATGGCTGGGATTTACTTTACTCCAAATCTTCGTATACGACGTCAATGTGATGATACATTTTCTACTCTCGGTAAGATGTCTCGCTCTTCAAAACCATTCAATTTGTTATGCATCGGTTAAAGTACTTTTGGATTTAAAATGGTAGGTGTTTTAAACACTATAATGCTTTTACACGTAGGGTGCAATTCATTAGTAAGTTAAGAGTATCTTCATTTGTTAATTTTCAGCATATATTTGTTGCGGATTAGATTTATTGTGATTTGATGGACGGACTTTCGATCGTCAATATGAAAGCAGAATGTTGACCGATATGAAGTACACAGTGACATGTTGTGGTTAAGTGATGATTGCTCACGAGACCGATTTAATTATGTAAACTCTCAAATGATTTGAAGTCAAAGATAAGACCAACAGTCAGGAGAATAACTTTTTTACATAACAGAATGATATGCCACAAATTAGAATGTCATAGGCTATTGGACGGAATAAGTTTATAGATCACTCACTCGCCAATCAGTTTAGACCTAATTCCGAGGCTCGATTTTTGGGTATGGCACCAATACTTCAAAATAATCCAAAGGATGATGAAACAGTAGAGATGGCATTTTTCAGATCTTTACAGGGAAGTGTATTTGGAAAATCAGTTTTCAACTTAATAGCTGTACTCGGAAAGCTTTAAAATATACATTAGTATGAGTTCGAACTCGTCTGTTGTTACTTTTAGGTATTATTTAAAGGCTAGAGGACAAAGCTGACTGAAAAATAAACTTTTTTCTTCCGATCAGTTTTCCTTTTTCGACTATTATATATTGTGTGTTTAAAATACTCTGTTAGACTGTTCATGGTTATCAGTTAGTTCATCTAATCCTAATAACGAATCGCAGTCAAAATTCCATGTAAATTCTAAGTAACCGTTAAGTTGAATCGTAGATTGCAATCCTCTATATAATAACTATGTTCTTAAAATGAAATCGGATTCCTCAAAATTCGCTTAGCTATTCGGTTAATAAATCAACGTTTTATTCGTGCAAGCTGATAAATTATCTTACGTAATTCTAATATTTTATAACAACTCATTACATCTATGTGGACAAATATATTTGTTCTGTCAGCTTTGAATGTTTTACATTTTTTCGTAAAAATTAAGCATTAAAAATTAGAGAATGACATTTTTCTTGCTATATTTGTTGTTTAGCCAGTTACACACAGTTGTTTGAACGTGTTCCATTTGTCTCTGGTCCTCGAATACCCCCTATTCGTGGAGAGATCAATCAAGCTATGTTAGCTCTGTCTTCATCTGGTTTCTTGAGTAAACCACATTTTAAGAACTCCGATAACCCTCCGACAGATTTGTTACCTTGTAATTCAACCAATCATGATCAATCAGAGGGTAGTAGAGTAAATGCAAGTATGGTTGGAAATTCCACAATTGACTCTAGTCGTTCATTGTTGTCAGAACCACAGCACCAGTTGTACCAGCAACTTTCAGATTTTTCCGTAAGTTTGATTTTTATCTTCTCAAAATCTTACTACCCATAGTGGTGTACCTAAAATCCATGTACACGCTTCTAGAAACTACTTTATTCAGCGTTGTATCCTTGAAGTTGTTGAGTGTTTTTCTAAACATTCAGTTTCTGTTTTATTTTCTTTGCAACGTTATCCTAGTATGAAAATTTTTAATCGTTCGTTCCCGTCTTTCAAATTAGGAATATTTCTCTTGTTTTCTTCAGACATCAGCTTCTAACACTACAACGTCTGCCGGAATATCGGTACCTACTTGTCAAGTTACTGAAGAGGGTTTAAACACCACAAATTCTAAAAGTCTTGCCTATGGCTCTATCAACACATCAGTTCCTGTGAGTGTACCCATGTCCTTGCTAAACAATTCAATCAATAATCTAAGAATTCGGGACAATGCAGAAGGAGACTTTAAATCTGTATTAGACGATCCTAATAATGTTCAACAACACAAACAGGCCATTTCTTCTGCCCCGACATTCATGAACTTAACTTCTTTGATTCCACTGAATCCATCCTTCCCATCTTTTAACTTGCAGTTCCCCTCCAGACTTCAGGGCACTAATGGAACTACTATGGATGATCTTAATTCAGCAGCTAGTTCATTTCTATCTCCAGGTTTTTGGTCTGTTTTAACCCAGTACTTAAACTTGCATCCCCCGTCTGCAAATCAGACTTCTACTCCCATGCAGCAGCTCGCAGAAACAGCGCAATTGGCGGCTCAGCTCGCAGCACTGGTTGGTTCTCATAGTCCGGATCAAACTCCTATGCAGCCATCTCAGGCGTTAGCTTTAGCGCAATTACTGATTACTCGAGTAAGCTATGACCCCTAGGCAGTTATCATGCTTCGTTCTTTTTGATATTTTGCAACTGTGTGATTTTGCTATGCTCTAACGTTATGTAAGACTTTGAATGATTATTTAATAAAGATAAAATAGATTTATTAAAGGCCGTAATATTTGTGATTTGTTATAGATTACATTTATAAATCCTCTAAGTTTAAGGATACACATTTGAAAAAATAGTAGTTTCAGTTCTAGCCTTTACATAAAAGACTTCTCAAGTCAAAATACACAATCCTTGAAAACACATTGTTTCAGAAGGCATTAGTTTGTCAGAGAAGCATATGAATTTGCTGTTGAGTATCGTGTAGCACATTTTTTCATTTGATGTGATATTTCTGGACATTTTTAATGTACCAGTTCTCTTTACACTTTTATTACTACTTTGTTCACCGACGAGGAAAGCTAAACATCAAGTTTTTTAGATTCATAACATGGAGTCCTTTCTTCCTCGACAATCTAGACTAATACAATTCCTGTTTTTGTTATATTTTAGTGTTATTTCGTCTTTTTAGGGAGTCGGGTTGGGTAATATCAACGCAGAAGCGCCTTCTTCTAACGGTTTGCTCACTTCTAAAAAGGATAAGCCTTCTGATAACGAATGCATTGCCAGTTCATCGATCTTCCATACTTCGGAAATCAGTGCTGTAAGCGAGCGACATCAAGAATCTCAAACACAATGGCCTTCTCTTGGTTCTACGCTAAATCAAAGTGCACCTCATTGTAGTGAAGGGTAAGGAGCTTACTTCTTTATTATTCAAATCCATTGCATTTAAGTTGGATTTGTCTGTTCACTTAATTTTTATGTGAAACTGCATGTATGCTTTATATTGTGGACTGTAGCAATTTCCCCAAGTTTTTATCTAGCAAACAACATTCTTAAATTGTTTTATGATGGATTCCTGGGTTCAACTAAATTATTGTAGTCAGATAAATAAAATAAAATTACATCCATCGTAAACATTGTATTATTCACTTGAAACTAATAGTTTCCCCCTAATAAAAAGATGATAATGTAACTCCATTTATCAAGCTCAATTTTATCTATTCACTACACTGAGTGAGGATTAGCGGTAATATCTGGCTGTCCAAACCCAAGTAAAAAAAGCGCTGTTCAAACCTTCGATCTACTAGGCAAAAGCTGAGTGTTTTAATAACTAAAGTGCTTCTCCAACTAATTGTATTTCTTCTTTTGTACTAATTTATACACAGCTTTGTTTTTAATTAATCAGTTATACAAATGTTCCCTGAAAAGTAGTGTTTTATTCCCCTACTATTGAAGCGCGATGAAAAGATAGGATTTTGGAGAAATGGCGTTCAGTTACTGCCTAATCTCACAATCACTTATTTGTATGCTGTTTATTCCTGTGTTATTTGTTTTTTATCCTTTTTGTAGGCGATTCAATCCAGCACCACTTAACAAGGTATCTAGTGAGTTATCTTATGGGAAAAACTGTGAGAAAGACTTGTCGGATAATACTTCTGCTGTTAGTCAGAATCTTCATAGCTGTCGTCCAAATTATTTAGACAAGCCTCAATCTACACTTTCAAAGCCGTCGACTAGTCCTCGATCGACTAATGTTAAGTCTAAAATCCAACTAGATTCAACATTATCTGAACCTGTCCAGTCAATTTCTTTAGATGGATATAACCGAACTCAGCAAAATGGCCGAGGCCCCAAAAATACTGAGGTTTGTTCTGGAGGTTCTGTGCGCAGTACAGAGCAGAAACAGACTGCAATTAGTTCGTCTCGAACAGGGTCAACAAATCAAAGCAGAGTTAAGGTTAGTAAAAAGTAATAATTCAGCTATTTTCTTTGGTAAATTATCTTTTGCACTACTTGTTCTGTTCATACTGTGGCATTCGTTTTTGTTAATTAATTTAATTATTTTTATATCATAGATTGGAGGGCATTATTATTAGTTGACACTTCATCATTCAAAATTTAAATTGCTATAGTTCCGGGATTAGTTTAGAAGTTGTACAAATAAGTTTTTCTTGGGCATAAATGAACATAGATAAATATACTTGCGTTCTTTGGCTTATAGCTTATGTTTAGACCCTCAATTTCCTGTCAAAAGGGATATATTATACATCGTAATATTTTCCGATGACTATAATAAGGTAATACTTGTGTAGTCCATTTCTACTTTTGTTGTTAGTTAAGCTTTGGATAGTTAGGGTTACTTCCCATGTTTTGAATTCCTATACCTGTTTCTGCATGCAGTCTACAAAGTGTCTGTTAGCATTGAAAGTCTTTTATAGTTTAATAATACTTTTATCTACCATTGGTGAAAATTTCTTGATGATAGTACTAAGTATTTCATCGGTTTTTAATACTATAGAAAACTAATTGTTTTTATTTTACTATGGTTGGTGATAATCCACTACGTAGTCAGTTTAGACCCCGAGTCTCATATCCGTTTATCCTAATTCCATTATGACAGTTATCTTTTGTTTTCGTAGTCCAAATGGTCCCATGTTTCTATACGAAAAATATTCCTTATGTAACTAAATAATAATTTTATGTGGGGGGATGTTATTTCTTTTGGTAAGACCAAACGATCAGCTTGCTAGTGAGGATTTGGAATGTCTCAGTTTTGGATTCTAAATAAATACACTTCATGTCTACTATACACCTTTGAGCTGCTCGTAATAACAGTGAAAATCTCAAAAAGCGAAATGCCACTCACTGATTCATTTCGTCATATTAACCACTGTTCTCGTCAACTTCTAATTATGAAAACATATCCTCGATTTATTTAATTCTCTTCAAAATTTGTATTGAGGGATATGTGAAGACTATAGAAGTTTGATAGCTTAAATCAAGAACTAATTTTAAATAAACTACCATTGAAAACATGAAAGCGCAGAACGACCGTTTCGTCGTAGAATGGAACTCTTTAACAATGCACATGCACAACCCCGCATCCGAAGATCGGAAATTTGTTTGAATTTATCAGCTCTATAACTGCGCAGCAAATAGTCGTGTTGTTATTATTTGGAAATTTGTCACAGGCCAGTAGTGCTGTTTGATGATAATTATTTGGTTTAATTTCTTTTTGGTAAATTTCAATATATGCTGTAACTTGGAAGATTGGTTTTGTTGTTTTCATGCAGGTGTGAGTTCTGTGAAAATATTTGAATCTCGAGTATATCAACTTTTTGACGTGATGTACTTGTTGATCTCGGAAATAGTATAATCTTCCCTACCCATCGTTATTTATTGTTTTTTTGTCGTCTTAGTTTTTGTTCTGGTTGTTTGACTATTATGGTCTATCAATAAGCTTACTATTTTAACGTTAGTCATTTTGTAAATGTTTTTGGAAAACTAAATTGTTCAACGTTTATATGCATACATTGTCTATAATTATTTTAAAACAATGTTAACTGGTACTTGATCTAGTATCATGTGTCTTTTATATTTTGAAATCCCATCGACCACTGGTTTCAAAATCTCACACTGCTTTCTGAAATAGTTGGGCAATAGATGTACATCCTTGTTTCCTCTTTCGGACATCAACATAATGATGTAGATCTCTCATTCTTTTGAAAAGCCCCTTTTTACGATTATTTTTTTCGAATAAACGTACTGTTATACTGTATTAGTCCTTCAAGCATTATGAACTTTTCCACTCGCAATATAAATGCGAAACATATTTGCAGACAAAACTTTAAACAAGCGTTCTGCTCTAATTTTTTCCATACTGTCTTTAAATATTCATGCTTTTAGGGGTCTAAATCAAACAACGTCCGGTCACCTACAAAGGCAATCGTTCAGAATAATTCCTCGTCATCCCAGGTATCCTCTAGCGTGAATATTCGTCCTACGGAAGCAGCTTGCACCTCAGTTGCATCAAATTCGGAAACAGATCCTGACCAGACAGTTGAGGATGAACTCAAAAAGCTTACTCAGTGGTGTCAATCGAGGCTTGGTTCAATGCCGATGCGCGAAAAGGTGGATATTCCTACTGTTGTTGAGTTACTGGCTACACTGGATGCCCCATACGAAGTAAGGCATATTTTGATAGTCTATATATTTTGTCATATCTTTTTCCATTCCTGTGTATTATACGTGATTCCCGACCGTTGCTGCTACCTTGACGTGGTGGTCGGGCTTGCCTATCGTGATGAAGCAACCGAGCTATACTGTCTGGAACAACTGCTCCTCAAGGTCCTACCATGCCACACAGGTCGGTTGAAGAGCAGCAAGACTAAAAGCAGCAAACGCAAGTTCCGAAGGCGAAGTCGTACTGTTGACTGTACAAAGGTGTGACGGTAGTTAGATGTTTCCTTAAAACAACCAACATAATAGCGATGTTGCCTTCCCACAAGGAAGAGTGGGGTTAGGAGAGGTCGACCCTAGAAATGTCCATTTCGCCTTATCCTAAGTATTTCCGTATCCGGTGGTAAGGTTCCAATAAGTACGGAGCTAACACGAAAATTACCCACAAAAAGATCGTGTGTGATCGACATCAAGCAGTTGTCCCCTGGGCACTGCGGTAAAGCTCTCAGGTCACTAAGACCACCTCTAATCCCATTTCTTTTTCAGGTACCTCCAGAAAAACCCTTCCACAATGTGGGCAACTGGGAAGTGATAACCGCCCTCATACCTCTAACAGCACTCATGATCACTGTATTCATAGTTAATCTCCCTCTTCAATTCCTATTGTTCCTCGTATGTCGACGTTCATCTCTAAACCTTCTCTTTTGACTTCCTCCTCAAGTGTCACTATGGCCAAGGATTCTAATGCTCGAAATACTGTCCCAGGTCTACTGAAACCTAGCTCCAAACTACACATTGGAGCCTACAACGTACGCACCCTATGTCAAATTGGCCAACAGGCCTCCTTGGCTAAAAACCCTAGAATCTCGTACCATTGATGTATGCTGTGTCTCCGAAACACGCATACAGGATCCTAGCGTGTTCATTCACTTGACCTCGCCTCGGCAAAACGGAGAGCCGACGAGATACACCCTCTATACATCTGGTGACCCGATGGCTAGTTCTCGTGGACTGGCAGGTGTAGGCATAGCACTAAGTACGAGGGCAGAACAGGCACTATTAGAATGGATCCCCGTCAACAGTCGCCTTTGTGCTGTTCGGCTAAACGGCTCCGTAAGAACTCGGAAGGATAGGGCCACACGTCGTTGCCTTTTTGTCGTTTCTGCCTACGCTCCCACTGTTTGCAGCCCGGATGAAGTGAAAGATGACTTACAGAAAAATTTCTTAACTTCTTCAGAAAGCTAAACACTGAGATGTAGTACTCGTATCAAGTGATTTTAATGCCTAGGTAGCTAGCTTAAACCAAGCTGAAAGACATTTAGGTGGGCATTTTGGTGTTCCGGCTCAGAGAACAGATAATGTTGACCGTCTGCTGCAACTGTGTTCAGACAATTGTTTATTTTCAACAAGCACTACTTTTAAGCATAAGGAGAGACATCGTCTTACATGGCGGCCGCCTTCCCTAAACCAACGATGGACTCAAATAGACCATATTGCCATCGGTCATCGTTAGAGAGGCTCAATAGAAGACTGTCGCTCTTCCTGGAATACCTATTTGGACTCCCATCATGCTCTAATACGAGCATGCATGTCCTTGCACCTCTCTGGACGCAGGAAAACCACATTGAGAAGACACATTACGGTTGAACTCAGTAACGCGAAAGCCAGACGTAGATTCCAGGAATAACTGAAGCCACGCTTAGGCGATTTTGAAAACAAGGCTGACCCAGATGTTGCTAGAAAAGATATACAAACAGCTGTGGAAGTAGCAGCGACATCTATTAGTGATTTGAACGAAAGGGTCACGTAAAACTAGTGGATTTCTACTAAGTATTGCACTGATAGATTCTCGTAAACTCATCAGACTCTGAAGAGGATGAGGAGCGAAAACAAACAAAAGTTTAAGAAACCATTTACAGACAGCCTGAATGGCATATTGAAGTAGGTTCCCCGACTTTACAGAAGTTCAAAAGGCTATAGCTAATCTGAAACGAAAAAGAGCAGCTGCTCCAGATGGATTAACTACACAGGTCTTTAAGAATGGCGGTCCAATTTTAGCGATTAGGTTGACTAATATTGTAGCTAAAATCTGGGATTTAGATTTAATCCCATCTGACTGGTTCCAATCACTGATGGTCCCAATATATAAGAAGGGGTCAAAATCATCCTGTGATAACCATAGAGGGATTAGTTTGACTAACATGGCATCTAAAATACTAGCCTAAATAATTACCGGGTGCCTAACAAAGATTCGTGAACTGCAAACACGAGAAAATCAGGCTGGCTTCAAACCTGCTCGTGGCTGCATCGACCACATATTCACCATTCGTTAGGTTCTAGAACACAGGCGTGCTTATCGGCGTCCGACAATGGTGGTCTTCTTGATTTAGAAGCAGCATTTGGCTCTGTTGACCAGGAGGTGCTGTGGCAGTGTCTGTCACTGAAAGGCGTACCTCAGAAGTGCTTAAACCTTGTGAGTGCTCTTTACTCGAACACTACCAGTCGAGTCAAAGCTCTTGGCGAACTGTCATTTAATTTTGCAACGTCAAGAGGTGTCCGAAAAGACTGTTTATTATCTCCATTTTTGTTTAATTCCATCATTGACTTAGTGATGGATGCAACGTTTTTGTCGACTGAATTATCGGGGATTCATCTCCTTGCAGGAATACGCAGATGACATAGTCCTGTTTGGTGAGGACACTGATAAAATTCAGTATTTTGTTAGCACTGAGCAACAGTGCTAGGATGTTTGGGATTCGTTTCTCCTCCTCTGAATGCAAGTTGTTGTTTCAGGTTTGGCCTGCGTCATTATTATTCCTTGGTATTCTATTTGAGAATAGTAGTTTGATTAGTTTATACTTGACTAGATTTGGGTTTGTATACTGTCTACGCATCCGCGGCAAGTGAAATGTATTTCCGAATGTTGGTAGATGCAGACTACTTGGTTGGGGTCTGCGTGACCATTATTAGTGAATGATGGTAAATAAGTTGATGGTGTTGTAGATCTACATCGACTGAGATGGTTGGTTCACATGATACGCATGTCAACCACCGACTACCACAGCGCGCAATGATGACTAGTGTTGGGGACGGATGAAGGAAAGTTAGGAGGCTGCCAAACCAAAACGTGATATCGATCCGTAAAGTCACCAACTTCTGACCTGAGCCATGTTGGTAGATGCAATCCACTTGGTTGGGGTCGTAACCAGTGGTTGGAGACTCTGCGTGACATGGCTCAGAATCGATTACAATGGCATCGGTGTATACACTCTTTATCTTCCCTTAAACCGTGAGATTAAAATTACTTTGTACCTTTCTTTCTACGAGCGAATTATTTCCTTATACACAATCTTTTTTTATATATTACTATCATTGAAGTAACTACTTCTATAAATTTGGTGTCCATGTTGTTGGGCTAATGAGGTATGACAACTTGGATCGGTGCATGTAAGTTCATTTTCCTACGTTGTAGCTGACATTATACACAGTCAAGACTAAGTTATTTATTTCTATGTTGTACTCTTCTAGTAAACCCGTCTTGCGAACAAAAATTTCTTCTTACTTTTATATCTTGATTACGAAATCTAAGTGCTTTGATGCTTCATGTCTGGTTGAACTACCCGCTTCTTTTTCATCAGCAGATTCTCTGTCATTGGTAAGTTCTCAGATAACAACTAGTTTCTGAGATAATTGACCGTTATTGCAAGTCTAAAGTTCCCAGTATCCGTATTGGGTTCTCAAGATGGGACCGACACCTAATTTCGATATACCAGTTGAACTTGAACTTCGGACTTTATATTCATCAAAACCTTTTTGTGGGGTCTCTGTATTTACCTTGGCACACTACTCCACTAGCTATGGTCACTTATTATCCCTATCACAATGCATTTACCGACCATTTACACAATCAATCTGAACTGTATTAAAGTACCTTGTCTATGCTTAATAGCCTACATGTTTGATGCTTCGTTCCGTGTTCCATTTTTACAAAAATATTCTGTGTGTTTTAGTCAGTAGAAATATTCATCGCAGCTACCAAAGTAAGTAACGCACTACTATACTCCATCTTGTATGATATGTTTCAGAGAAATCACGAAATATCTTGATTTACTGTTACTTAATTGTCACAAAGATTTATCGACCAATTTTTCCTACAGACAAATATAATCATAACATAGCACCTAGAACTAAAATTCCCCGCTTCAGATTAATGACTTATGACCCTGATAATTATCACGTGACAAAATCGCCAGTCAAAACATCAACTTATATGACCGCATCAATGACGCGTTAACCAGCTTGAGCAGCAACCTAGAATCAACTCGGAGTTTTTATTGGTTCTCTGTATATTGGCTTCTCGCCTAGCCCAACCCGTTCAACCCAGATCACAAATATCAGCCTACGCTATATGAATCGTATATTTCAACCATACGTGGTTTATTTACAATCAGACCAGACTGCTGAACACCATTTCTGGTGGTTTTCTTCTCTGAGTTGGATGGTTTGGTCGTAGAACTTTTGTCGTTTTCTGAACAATATCAGCACAAATTTCAGGTGAAAGTAAAGTGTTTGACTTTCTCCACATCTGACTCGCAGCTTGTCCTGTGGATCTCGATATTGACTGGCTATTGTTGACCTTTAACCCGTTATGGTTTACTTTGTTTTGATTGTATCATCATAAAATGTAAAATTATTATTATACAAGATCAAGCCAAAAGTGATTTTTGATTGTCGGCCTAAAAGTATTTTGGCTAAAGTATTATTCTCGATTGTTTCAGTCCACAAGGACTTTATTAATGTCTAAAATGTTACGACTTACATAGTTACCAACTTAACGTTCTTTTTCTTCATTCTGAAAATGTATTTAGTTATAAATAAAAACACTATCTATTGCTGTCAAATTATGCTATTCATCCAAGCACTATATGTATTTATATATGGCACATTCCTTAGTTAACATAAAAAATAATATCAACCACATGGTTCAAATTTAGGTTACTTGGATTCAAAACTGAAATCAATAATTTATTCACTGTTACGTGTGTATATTTATCAGAAAAATTATCCAAAATAATTCTGTGACTGGAGTTTCTCGGTATATATTTTTAAGATATTTGTGTACGTGTATGTTTTAGACAGCCTTATTTTTTGTCTACACCCATTGAATCTAATTGTTTATATATCAAATCTAAATAGGTTGAACGAATGGTCCAGACCTTTTTGGGAGAAACTGCTCGTACAGCTCAATTTGTGAAAGATTTTCTTGATCGTCGTCGGCCATTTTGGCAGTTGCATAGGAAACGACGGGAACAAGAAAATACAATCCAAGAATCAGCAGGTCAAAATTCTAATCAACCCACAAGTACAGTTCGATCAACTGAGAAAAAGAAACGTACTAACCCGAATGATACCGCCACTAATAATACACAGCGCCAGAATTCAAGCATTTGCAATGGACTGAGTTGGAATAAATCAGATTCTACTCACTTATCTAACATTGAACAAATTCAGGACAACCAGGTTGGAATTATAAGTATCTAAGTTTTTGCAGTTCTTCAACTGATCTTTAGTTTTTTTCACTCATCCAAATTTTGGTTCCTTCCCAGAAGATTAGCACTGTTTTTGTTGGTTGAAACTGTCAGAATCAAACCACTTCCGAACTTTTTTAAAATTAAGCTTTTTACTTGTGGAAATGAAAATCAGCTAATGCCTGTTACGACGGCTGATAGGATATTGGTCATTTGTTTTCGTCATGTAGGCTGAGTTAAGATAATCGAACTGAAGTTAAGAAATTATCTCAAATTTCTTATTTACTATTACTATGGATATTAAGTAGCTTGTGACAAACAAAGTCATCCATTGAGGAGCATTAGATTCATTTATGCGGATGCAGTCATGTTACATTTTGATAAATACTATTATTGGTTCAAAATAACGAAACCTTTAAACTACATTCTCTTTACGCTGTGTCCTAGTGCCCTTCTATTGTGGAATTTGCCTGTAAGGGAACAAGAGTCCATAATATATGCAAAATTGAAATAGAAATATTTAAAGCTTGTTGCGAGCGAAATAACTAGTTGTCTGTTATCCATTGATTGATCAATCAGTTTGTTCATATAATCAATTCTGTGACGTTAGTCCTGTTCTTTGGTAACAACATTGTACTTCCCCTCTGTTCTTGTCTGGATGTGTACAATTAAATAGGGTGGTCTAGGCGGTAAACAGGACATTTAACCCCCCTATTTTGGAGATTATAGTGTGAAATGCCTCAAATGCACTTCGTGTAACCACTAGACAGAGTGCCTTCTTAATACATATATCTTTAGTACCGTCAATACTTTTTGAAATAATGACGTATGTTGGCGAGGTATTTTTCTAAAGGAATTGGAAAATTGATGGGCCCATTGGTACTATTCAGATATACTACTGTGAAACTCTTGCAGTAGAAGTATAGAGGAAGGAACATTTGGTACAATACTTATTTCTTATAAAGTTTATTCATAGTGGATGGTGCTTGTAGTATACTGACAGTTCAGTTTCGTTAGACATAAGTTTTTAACTGAAGTCTCGTATTTATTTGTGTAGAACGTTTTCGGGCGTATATTGGTAACCTTTTGCCCGTTTGTTACTATTCATGGATACACTGTCTCATTACACTTCTCTATCTTTCTTCAGTGGCATCACATCAAACCTAAAGGAAGTCATAATCGTAAAAGCAAAAAAGACAAATCTGCGTGAAAATGTGTACACCCTTTTCCACTTTTCTTTCAACACAACTGAGCAACTAGCATCCCCATGTTTTTTTTTATTCTATCGCTTATCTCAATCGCCTATTACTTTTTTTATTGGGTGCTGTTATAAGGAATGTAAATTGTCTACTTTTTCTCCTTGAGACTTTTATTCACTCTCTAATGTTATACTTTCTAGTGACGTTTGTCTTTTTTAAATTGCTTATGATAATCGTGACATAATGGCGTTTTATGTGCCGTCGTAATATTTGAGTTTTAGCCGGCTGTAATTTCTCTTTGATATATTTTCAAAGCTGGTGTTTGTGTGCGGTTTCCTTGAATATTATTTTATTTGACAGATGAATATGTGTATATATCACAATAATGGTTGCAATGCATACTTATTTTCAAAATTCTGTTTTACCTCCAATCTAAGTATTATATTATATATAAAATACGGCATCATAATTTATGAGCTAAGCTTATTTGTGTTAACCTGTCTACTCGTACACTCTTTCAAGTTTAAAATATCATTGAATCAACTATCGTTTCTGTACCATCGTCATTTTAGAAGCATCTTAATTCTGAAAATACTCTCAAATGAACCTACCATAAAATAAAAGTCTTTAATTTGTAAGCGGTGAGATGTGATTGTGTGAGTAAACTTCAAACATAAAAAGTGACCATCTACCATACGTTTAAATTAATGAATTTGTACCATTCATGAAACTTAGAGAATTCTTCACCTGGTATTTTATCTGAAGAAAATTTATATTTGTTTCTTTACGTATCTGACATCCGTTTACTTCAAATAAGAATTGGAAATAATAAAGCTGCTCAACATAGTGAATCATTTACACCTTAGTTGATACCTTTTATTACCTTTTGTAAGTGCATTTTGATGGTAGCTGTGATCCTACGATTCAAAGACATAAGTGAAATTTACAATATTATTTTATTCGATTACAGTTTGTTGCTTCTTGACTCAAGACAACAATCACATCATTCAAATAATTAATACGTCTATTCACACAGCTTACAAAGTTTTGCTGCTTCTTAAAAGACAAATATCATATATGATATGTACTAGTGAGAACTTCACTCTTATAATTTTCTCATGTAGATGATGACACCCGAATCATTTGTTTAGTCTTCATTAGGTTAAGTAACATTAAAATTCACCGATTTGTCGTTTACACTTGTTCGAAGAAAAGTAATTCGCAGAATGATTTATATTCTACAGATTCATTTATTTATTTTAAATGTTAGGAATCACTATTCAGAATAACTCACTACCTGTTATGTGTAAATCAAACGTTGGAATCATTTCGTGAATACCCATACGTTTACATCAATGTATCATTGCTTCCCTTGGTAGTGTTAGCTTAGTTTATGAAAGATTGCTTCTATAAGTTTAATTGTTTTTTTTGTGGAACTAGATCGTATGGATCACATGAGAGTCCATCTGAGCCTAACGATGTGTCTAATAATTTGTTATAACCAGATGATATTGGCTTGCTCATGATTTTGCTTGAAATTTTTATAGCATATTAGCCATTCATGTTAAAAGAAGTCATAACTAGTCGTTATTTTAATGTTTAAAATAAAACACTTCTGGAACATTTCTGAAAGGGAAGTGTATTTGTTATCAGTTAAATATTTAGTGTAACTTGTCTTCTCAACTGTTAGGAAACGGGTACTAGGTAAGGATGGCAAATCAGTTGATGAAATAGTGAAACTTCAGTTGAAATAGCTGGGACACGTGTTACGTAAAGATTTTTACTTATGTCTTATTAGTCTTCTCAAGGAATCCATGTCTCGGTGCATACTGCTTTTTGACAAGCTATTCACTTTGGTGTGCCATAAAGTTATTTGCCGAATTCAGTTGTCTTAAGTAATAAGACATACCATTTTGTACGTTTATGAATAAAGTATCACAGGCAGTTGCACTTGAATGTTAATGATTACACCGCTACATACATCATTATTTGAGTCGTAATAAGGTGAGAATAAAGCGGCGGGTTCAGTGATTCTTAGCAAAACTTAAGTTAATTCTCTTTGAGGAGCGTAAACTCCAGCCTTGTTGTTTACAGAGTGATGAACATCGTCTGATTACAATAAATGATGAACTGAATACTACTCAAGACAACATTGCAAATCGCCAGGTGTCTCATATAACATTTACGATATTTTTCCCCATATTTGTACTCCAAACCCTGCAAACCACTTGACGAAAATAAGTAAACTCGATAGTGATTATATATTGATTTATGACAGCTCCTCTAATACCATAATCAATTTTATGTTGATTTTTGGAAATTATCTTTTGCTTTCCAACTGACCTATTGGCTGCCCTGTCTTACATTGAGGTTAGAGTGTCTCTATTTCAGGTTGCACGTGATTAAACATATTTACGAATATTATTAAATATAACCTACTTAAAGTTGGATCCCAATTATGCATAAGAATCTTTTATTTCTGACAACTAATCTAATGTATACTAGGGTGTAAATTCACACTGTGATGGAGTTCTTTACCCTTGAGGGCTGTAGCAACAAAATGTCTCATCAGTCATGCGGCCAAGTTTCCCATTTTATTTTTCCAGTAAAGTTGTTTAAAACATATTGATCTGTGATTCTTTACTAATTGAGCGTTCCTACCATGTTTATTTCTCGTGTTGCTTTTTTGTGTCTGATTGGCAAAGTATCATGAAAACTGTGGTTACATCGTTTTAATTTGTGAGAAGTATCTTTCCTTAGGATTTCACATAATATAATTATCAGTCCGCCACCTCCTTTGTCTGGCTTTTCTACTAAGGCTTTATGTTTAATATCCTTATTGTTTCTCTCTTGATTACACTGTATACTTTACCTCTTTAAATCTGCAGAAATTCACTCGATTTTATATCATTCCTCAAAATCCTACTTATTAAAAACTGAATATCTCGAAAATCAATTATAATTCGTCCAAGTAGCAGGTTGAGTTTTAGTGTTGATTCTGTAAAATCTTTATGATGGCAAACACTACAAAGTGATAGCGTGCTAATTTCTCTTCATATAGTATCTTATACTTTCCTTTTCCTTTTACTTACGCGGGTTGCATCACCAGTCTGTAAAAGCTCTGGTTTATATATGTGTTGACGATTTTGTTATATACTTGATTCTAAACTTACTGGTGACACAGAAAATGCTAAGTTTAAATAAATCAGACTATAAATAGACGCTTCATTGATATACGTTTAGTATTTGTTTCCAAAGTCAATGATGAGAAACAAGAATCCACTTAGCGTCTTAGTAACTCACATCAAACGTCCAAACATACACTTATCACTGCTTTCTTTATGTTTGACCAGTGTTTATCTGTAAATAAACTTAATTTAATCAGTTCCAATCATCCAATAAAAACTAAGCACTCAAAGTTAAAGCCTTCATGATGCGACAAACTTGTTCATTTTCTTCCTGTAAGTGTGCACAGTGTGATAAAATTACCGAATGCCATAGTCAGTTGATAGGCGATATATTACTCGGGACATGTTGTTTAAGTCGAATCTGGTTTTCACACATTAAATGCTCCATAATAAAAACGGGGTCTTAACAGGCGTAACTGTAATATCTGAACATTCGTGTCTGTCAAACAATGAGAGCGGACCAGAAAATTATCAGTAGTTAATCTGAAGTCTCATATAGTCAAAAGCAATGTTCTCAATAAAATAATGGATTTTAATTAGTAACCCACGCAATAGATAGACTTGTCCTATGTTCACAAGAACCTGGGAACGTCATCTGGAGCCTTAGGGGATACATAGTAGTATTATTCTGTGTTAACATCGACGAGAAAGTCAACAATTGGGTTGAACTACTGAAATAAAATAACTATGTGATGACACGAACACATAAACACTAGACAATATTTGCCGAAATGTATTTGTACGAACTAAAGGTTCCTTGGTACTTGATTAGCCGCTGATCCTGAATTCCAAATATATTACGTTCATTCGCGCTTACCTAGTTCTACTTGCTGTAAATCGCACTATTTCAGAAATTCCTAGTTAGTACGGTAGTATGAATACTTCTGATCAACATATTGACGTCACGATCGATACACATTCAGATTCTGAAGTTTACCACGATTATATGAAGAGGTTTTTAATCTGGAGTATGACCAAGAAACATGTTGAGGACGATGCGATTGGAGCTCATTTCCTCACACTCATCGGACAGAGTACCTACAGCTTACTAGAAACTTTGGCTTTCTCAGACAAGCCTGTTGTACTCCCTTGCGCAACTCTCAGAGAACTACTACTACTAAACCATGTTAAGTGTACTAGTTTCGAATGTCGTGAAAGAGTAAAATCTCATTAAATGATTCGTCAGAACGAACAAAAGGTTAGAGAATTAATCCTTGAATCTCAAAAATAAGCCGTGTAGTGTAATTTTGATGATCAACTTCATGGTCAGCTGCATCAACGATTAATTCTAAAAGATATTATACAGATACCGTAGTGTTCCTTTCGAGATGCTAGAACTGCAGTATATGAAATTTACTTCCAGGACATCAAGAATGCTACTACATTACTTTGTTGTCGTAATCCCATGTGCACTCTAGTTCCAGGTAGGCGTTTGATTAACGATAATCCTCGTTCTCATGGGAACATGAACAACAAATTGAGTAATTTCAAAGCAGGTTACGGTGTTCACAGGTTTGGTAAGTGTTTATTTTGTGGTAAATATCACCTACATAATTCATTTGTCTTTTCTTATGCTAAATGCTTCAAGTGTGATAAGATGGGATACTTTAAGGTTTGTAAAACTGCTGTCCCTCTCACCGCAATTAATACTATGCTTTGTAATCTGGATCCTAATAATTTGTGTAATTTTAGTAATCATATAGTATTCTTATTTACAACTTCCAATATTTAACTTCAGATTCAAAAACGATTATATTTGTCCACCGATGCTTTCTATCATTTTGTTGACATTAACAGTATCAAGTCCGTCGTTTCTGTTGGAAATTTGAAGTCAATAATACTCGATGCTGTATTTAAGCCACTCAGTTTTTTTACTTTGAGTATTCTTGGTCATAAACGTCCTATCCATGCGTGTTGTGACTTGCTGATTAGAGACGGTAAACTCTCGATCCTAAATTGTGAATTCCTCACCAGTGGTTGTGAACCAACAATCTTGGGTCTAGAAAATTTAAGAATGCGTCGGGAGCAGCCTTCCTTAATGGCCACTGAAGACTTGATAACTTGCTAATCACAAAATCGAAATGCAAAGAATTGACAGCGCCTTAACCAGTAATGCCTTTATAATCGAAGTATGCCAAATCAGTCAAATCAGAAGTCAGGAATGAAGAACTTCAATGATCTTTTCAGAGGCTATCGGTATGTCAAGGAACGTTTGGTGTAAGTTGACGAATAGTTGAAGGTGATGTGTAGTAAGGCGTACCCACTCGCAATCTGGTTCGGATGCATGACCGAGGGTCTTCGGTTAAGTGAACCCATTAAAACTAATGCGATCAGCACTAAATATCGAAGATTCGCGGAGCTACTGACTGGGGATTTATTTACTGTTTCACCCTCTAATTCTCATATGTAAATAGGAAATGTCAAAACCTTGGAAACGAGCATTAGTTATTTTACTGCTTTAAAATTCAGACTCTGATAGGAGAGAAAGTGTAGTCTTTCAGTGCAGGATGGCCGCGCCGTATGGAAAAGAAACAATGACGAAATTACTTGAACAAAAAGTCTCACAGGAACTCCCTTCCCACAATGTATAAAAGGTCTTCCAAAACAGGTCAGTGAACTTTGTTTTTGTTATGACCTTGAATCAGTTTTACCCCGTTGATACTTTGTGATGACTTGATCTGTCTAGTTTAGATTGTGACCTTGATGCGATAGGCTGAGCGGCTTGACTTTGAGTCTAGTACGCGTGAGTTCGAGATGAGGTGGAGAGAGGACTGTTCTAGAACCTGATTGGTTGACAAGCACGCAAGTGAGAGAAGACAAGACAGTTGGAACATTGAATTCTGAATTCTCTGAATTCGGATTAGTGCAAAAAATGTACCACAACGTACGATAATTTGGGGAAATACAATTATGTCCGAAACTAGGGATTAGGGTAGAAAATAAGGTGCAGAATATTATGTTTAAATTACAATAGTTTCGGAACAAAAAGAGGTTTGACAATGAATGATACACCGAACGAAAGCTCATGTTCTGTAGAATAAAATAGGGACAAAAATAAATGTCAGTATTTTACAAGCTTTGAATAAAATGAAATAACGTCCCAAGAAATAGCTTTCGTAGTTTGTCTGGGCTTCTTATTCCCCCGATCACAACAGTTTTTATGCAGGCTAGCCACAATAACCGAAGACATTATAAGAACCCAGGCGAGTCTGTTCCAATTTCTGTTGTTAATTCTAATACTAATAAGTACATTCTAGACCACACATATACAGGATAAACCTGAAGAGAAGAATTACAATCGATTACAAAAGTTTAGATTCCAATTTAGGCTGTAGCGCTTGTGGTATTTGTATAAACAAATGATTCTCTTATACTTGAGTCCGCGCTGATTACGAATTTCAATTGTAATAAGTTCCTTTGTGTTCGTCTAGTTCTACTTTCTCTAAACTGCACTATTTCGGAAATTTCTCGCACATTAATCACAATACTTTTAACGTCTAGGTTTATTTAAAAAACAATATTCTTCAAACGTAAATGAAAAACAAGGATGCAGTAACTACTTTTTTTCAGCTGTCACTAGTGATTTTGACTCCTTCACATATCAGATAAATCTCTCAGCATGGACACTGAAAGTGTAAATTGGTAATATGTCTATTTATGCATAGGAATCCCTTTTATTGAAGAAAGGCTTCAAGCTCAGTTTTAGTTATACTCATATGAGTATACAAGACAACTAAATCTAATCATATGACCACAGCAATTTAAAAGATCAAGGGAGGTAAAACAAAGCTAAGTAAAACCGTTTCTATCAAAGTGTTTGTTGTAGATTCACTTGTACTTGCTGGACTGCATAGCGCTGCAGGTCTCCTTGTCATATTTTCTACTACACTTATGCTGGCATTACTTTCTCTGGTCACCAGATGGTTTTTCATAAAGAGAGATTCAATTGTCTTATCTTTTTGTCCACCTGTACACAATTATACTTCATGTAACTTCAGCTCTGATGCAGACTTCACGAGGTTCTATTGGTTTTGTCATACTCATATAGTTGTAAATCATCATATAAAAATGTGATGTCTGGACTTTGATTTTAATGATCACGAACTATCCTTCAAATTAGCATTTAATGCTTCGACACATTTGATTATTACTATGGGACATTGAAATTAATGGAAACGCTGTGCCCTTTTTTCCATGCTTTTCAATTCGTTGTGGAAACATGGACGTTCGCATTGTTTTAAACAGATTCAGAGGTCACTGACGAACGTGAGATGCTTTATGTTATAAGATTCATTCACATTACAGATTATGAAGATAATTACATTCTCGAATTGATGAGTACGAGAGAAGCATTGTTTATCGTTAAGATTATAAAAATAGGTGATATTCCTATCATCTTACAGGAAGGATTGAGAAGTTGTGTTCTCTCTTAATTGACCTTATGACATCATCTTGGATTCACCAAACCAACAATGGACCAAAATGGAAAATATCGCCATCAGTCATCGTTCGGTAAAAGACTGCCTCTCGTTCGTGTCTAGACTATGGTAATGCTCTAATATGAGCATGCCTTTGTTTAAAGTCAGCGACCAGAAACAGCAGCGACATCAATTAAGAATGTGAACAAAAGAAATAGGAAAAACAAGTCGATTTCTGCTACATCTATTGGACCGATAGACTCATAGAATTATTCCGTCTGGCTCCGAATATAAAGAAGAAGGAAAACAAATCAGATCGAGGTTAACCAAGAGTCTACGGAACGATCGTGAGCACGAGTGGGCAGCCAAATCAAGAGAGATGGAGGGGGCGGTGGTTGAAGGTTATACCAGACACCTTTACAGATTAATAAAAGAAACCTGAATTAAGAAGCCAAGTTTGATGAAACGATCTCGGAAAAGGATGACGCTCTTATCTACTTTCAGTCCAGGCGTTTAGAATGATAAACGGAACACTTTTAGGGGCAGTTAGCTAAAAAAAAAGTTGACACTCGTCTGCTCTCAGTCCAGACATTGTGAAAGATGCCCTCCCCCGACTTCATAGAAGTTCAAAAGGCTATAGCTAATCTGAAACGAGAAAGAGCAGCTGCTCCAGATGGATTAACTACACAGGTCTTTAAGAATGGCGGTCCAATTTTAGCGATTAGGTTGACTAATATTGTAGCTAAAATCTGGGATTTAGATTTAATCCCATCTGACTGGTTCCAATCACTAATGGTCCCAATATATAAGAAGGGGTCAAAATCATCCTGTGATAACCATAGAGGGATTAGTTTGACTAACATGGCATCTAAAATACTAGCCTCATTAATTATCGGCTGCTTTACAAAGACTCGTGGATTGCAAACAAGAGAAAATCAGGCTGGTTTCAAAACTTGTCCGTATCATAAACTTATATTTAATCATTTTTGTACACATTACTACAATTACAATAATTGCTTTTATGAACTTGATATTCATCATGTTTTTCTAATGAGTTATAGTGACTTGGAATGGTTCGCATATTTGCCCTGTTTTATGTTGTGCATGGTTAATTGACTGACGGGTCTAACTTCTGTTAACAAGGTCTGTAGTATATAATGATTGTATAAGATCTATATCTCTCATTAGAGTCATTCCAGAATGTTGAATTTATTTACTTCACTGGTAGTCACGATGTAAAATATTTAAGTTCGGCATGCTAGCATCGTTGGCATCTATCATATTCGACCGCTGTTGCTCCGATTAACTTGAGTGTCCTCACATGCAGCAGCCAATACGTATTTAAATCTCTGTGTTGGTTGATTGCACATCGAGTTGCAAGGAATTAGGGTGTTTTCACAGTTAGTCAGTCCGTCGCTTCAGTAAAAATACAAAATCATTGCAAATATCATCCTTTTCTTTCTTTTAATCCATACTCTGGCTTGACAGTTGCCCCTTAATTTGGTCTCGGAAACCAACCGTTACACACAACCCCGTCTCTTTTGTATAGATTTTGATGAGGTCCAGAATGAGACTTAATGTGGATAAGAATAAACTAACAATTTTAAATGTAAGAAGTTTGATCAAATCACTATTTTACACGAAATCGAAGATGAAATGCCAAACAACCGGTAATTGCTGCCTCAAAGCTCAAGGCTAGATTTTCTATCTTAAATTTTAGTAAGTTTCCGCAGTTAGCAACGTATAATTGCAATGATTACCTTTTTTATTTCGTTTTACAACTACTTGGTGCTGTTCATAGTGCTTCATTTTCAAGAGATATAACAGTCAACGTAAGCGAGATAGTACTGAATATGCGCTGAGTAGATTTCAAGAAGTAGGGAAATATCAATTTTATCCTTTTCCAAGCAGTTCTCACCCATTACATTCATGTCGACAGTAAATTATTGAAGCACAAAAGATTTAAATACATGTGTTATTGCGTTTCAGCGCACATTTGGTCTAACAGTAAACGGAAAACTGTCAGAAGTTCAAGTTATATGTGATATTAAAAGTTCACGTTTCTGCACGGCTAATCAATTTCCCGTGTAACTTTGAAAGAAGATATATGTCATAAATCCTTCGATATTTTTCACAGTTACTTTTGCAGCAGCATATAAACTAACTGTGCAGACGTTATGATGTAGATATAAGTACTTTCGAGTGCAACTGTCCAAACATTACGACATGCAGGTATCCAACCAGTTATATTCCTCTAACATACATCAGAAGACTAATTGCTAGAGGTAAGCCCAACAAATAACAAACTGCAAACTCTATAATTAATCATCTCAAACAATGCAGTCAATGTAAGGTAGCAAACACATGCCTTCAGTATAAACACAACACATTCGTTCCACTTACGAAACAAACTGTGCATACAGGTTCGATGAGGCCAGAATGTGCAGCAACTACAGATTGTGGTCAAATTTCGTGAACTGAAAAGTCGATAAATATAAATCAAAGCTCATTATTAACTAGATGTGATCAAAGATTATTTAGCAATTATACATGTAGTCTGCTTTACGAAAAGAATATATGGCTCTGCATATATGAAGGCGTTCAGACGTGACAGGAATACTGTTTCCTATAATTTCTTTGCAGTTGTAATTTTAGCTTTGAAAAAACATGAAGATTCAAGAATTCTTTCTCTGCACCAAACGTTGTTTTTCTTTTATCAGTGGTATAAATATGTTGATGAACTTTTCGCGATTGTAAATTTTGTATTTATCATAGTATAAGGGTTAATAAGAACCCAAAATAAATGGTTCTGTATGTCATTGACGTTGATGGTGACCTCAATAGTCTTATTGAACACACCTGGCTGAAAGCGCTCGGTCACGCACTCACACCGGATCATGAGTGTGTACAACTTGTACACACGTTTTGCCACTACAAGCCAGCTTACACCAAGCACATCTCGATATATCGATGGCTTTCTGAATATACTTTCGAAACACTTCATTTCTGACTTCTGATTTGACTGAGTTGGTATCTTTTGATTATAAGCCATTGAGTCATTTCAGTATAACATCTTACTCTAGTGAATACCAGCAAGCTTTGTAGTACAAAAGAACACAAACTGTCACCAAGCTTTAACGGAATATGAGACACTGCGCATTCTTTGTCTCTAGTGTGCTTTAGCGAACAATTTGAAAAATTGCGTTCAAGTTGAAACGGCTCGCTTACGTCCACTGAAATTTCACTTGAGCATGAAGCACTACAGACAACACGCATTAATTATTGAAAAAAGTTATTCCTTGAAAAAAACTAACTGAAAGAAGTACAACAAATATTCAGGACTTACCGTTGAGTTGACATTTCGTCTTAACTCCTTTGTTTAACAGTCAGTCAGCTACAACGTAGGACCAGGCACATATGTGCATCGGTCCAGGTTGCCATACCGCATCAGCACAACAAGATGAACACCGGATTCATAGCAGTGGTTAGGTCAAAGGTGGTAATATATAAGAGAAAGATTGCATATAGTACAAGAAGAAAGAATTGGTTCGTAGAAAGAAATATATGAAGCAATTTTAATCTCCTAGTTTAAGGGAAGACAGTGTATACACCGACGCCATTGTGATTGATTCTGAGCCATGTCACCCACAGTCTCCAACCATTGATTATGATAGTTGCGCGGACCCCAACCAAGTAGTCTGCATCTACCAACATGGCTCAGACTAGAAGTTAGTGACTTTAAGCACTGATGCCACGTTTCGATTTGGCCGCCCCTAACTTTCTTCCAACCATTTCCAACACCGGTTAGCATTGCACGTCGTGGTAGTCGGTATTCAGGCATACGTAACACGTGGCCCAACCATCTCAGTCGATGAAGATTCATAACCTCATCAACTGATTTGCCATCATTCCCTAATACCCTGCGTCTAACCTCACTACTACTTACCCGGTGATCCCAGCAGATGCGAGCAATATTTCTAAGGCATCTGTGGTCAAATACTAATAGCTTACAGGTGTCTTCTACTCCTAATGGCCATGTTTCGCTGCCGTAAAGTAAAACAGGACGGACTGCCGCGCAGTATACTCGTCCTTTTATTGATAGACGGATATCTCGCCTTCGCCAAAGGTGACGTAAGTTGGCAAAAGCCAAGCGAGCTTTTCGAATCCGTGCTAAGATTTCGTCAGACACCAACCCATTAGGGCTGATCAGACTTCCAACATAAGTGAAGTTGTCAACGCGTTCGACTACTTCACTCCCTATCTTTAGTTCAGGTGTTGACGCAGACCAGTCCTGAAGCAACAACTTGCATTTAGAGGGAGAAAAGCGCATTCCAAACATTCTGGCATTTTCTGCTTAGTGCTACATAAGACTCTGCATTTTGTCAGCGTCTTCACCAAACAGGACTATGTCATCTGCGTATTCTTAGTCGATAAGTGGACCTCCTGGAGGGAGATCAATACCCGAGAACTCAGTCGACGAGAATGTTATTTTCATCAGTAGATCTATGATGAAGTTAAACAAAAATGGGGAAAGTGGACAGCCTTGACGGACACCACTTGAGGTTGCAAAAGTAGATGACAGTACGCCGTAAGCTCTGACTCGACTAGTAGTGTTCGAGTAAAGAGCCTTCACAAGGTTTATGTACTTCTGAGGTACGCGTTTCAATGACAGACACTGCCACAGAGTCTCGCGGTCTACCGAGTCAAATGCTGCTTTTAAGTCGAGAAAGACCACTGTAGCGGTAAATAAATCCCCAAAATAAATAGCTCTGTAAGTTTTCGACATTGGATGCTGACCATATGTTTTAGTGGACTCATCTAGCTGAAGGCGCTCGGTCAGGCATCCGCACCAGATCACGTGTGGTAACGCCGTGCTCAACATCAACCGCAATCGCTAGCCAGATTAGATCAGAGAATTCCGATATAATGGTCATCGCCAAATATACTCTTCCGGTCTCCTCGACTCTGTCTTTTGATTTCTCTTGGTGGGAACGAAATATATTAGAAGGTGTTACTGGTAGAAGCGTTGTCAAACACTGAATACCTGTGACATCATCATTGGTGAACCCAACGTGATCTGGTACACCTAATTGTAACTGTGAGTCTGTTCCTTTTTGGGATTTTTTTATATATCATTGCCTTATTTTTTATTTTTTTTTGAACATTGTGATTTTTTTTTCGTGTTTTTTCTTGGATATATATATATTTTCCCCTCGTTCATTATCGTACTTCATACTTCATCATGACTGAACAGACACCTAAAGTACTCAAGCTTAAGACTTTGTCCCCACCTTCGTTTCAACTGATGCCTTTCTGGCCCGACAACATCGAAGCCTGGTTTTGCTACGCAGAAGCCGACTTCTCCGAGCACGGCGTGATCGACACGTGCACAATTCCTCGCAGTAGTCAAGGCACTACCGCGCGAATTCAACAGGTACGTAGCACCTAGTATGTTTACTAGTGATGTTTCCGATCCTTACGAAAACTTAAAACGCTCGATTCTTAAACGAGGAGACCTAACCGATCGACAAAGGTTAGGTCAACTCTTCAATAACATCGACCTGCAACACGGTTCTGCGACGGACATGTTGCAACGAATGAGAGAGGTAATAGGCCCAAGAACTTTCGACGAAGGTCTATTCAAACAACTCTTGTCAAAACTTCCCCAACAGGTGCAAGCAGTTCTGGTCTCGTTCCAGAACAACGCCTTAGACGAGCTAGCTGCATCTGCCGACCGCATTCTAGAAATTACGAAACCTTCTACTACCGAGGTATTTTCAGTCAACGAAAAGCCTCACACGACTCAGAATGATATAACCGACTTATGTCATACACTCACGCGTTATCTTAGTCTTCGTACCGACCGTAAGAGATCGCGCACACCACGTGGAAGCATTTCTCGTAAGCGATCTGTCTCTAGACCACGAGAGACAGATAACCCCGACTGGTGTTGGTATCATAACCAGTATGGAAAGCTTTCCAGAAATTGCAGAAAACCCTGCAATTTTCCCAACACGAAACCGACTGATTCGAAAAACAATTCGGGAAACTTCCAAGCCGGCACGCGTTAACGGCAACCGTGGCCGGCGAACAAAGCCGTCTGTTATTCGTCACAGATGTGACAACGAGAGTTCGCTACCTCGTCGACACTGGCGCAGAAGTTAGCGTTCTCCCAGCAAATCCTAACGACCGGCTTCACGAATCGACCCTAAACTTACAGGCGGCAAACGGAAAACCGATCGCTACGTATGGCAAAATGTACGTTTACCTTAACGTGGGTTTACGCAAACCCATTCACTGGATTTTCGTTGTTGCAGATGTTTCTATGCCAATCATTGGTATGGACCTTCTACAACACCACAATCTGATCATCGATACGCGCAAACGGAGGCTAGTAGACGGGAACACTAATTTGTCCGTTTGCGTAACTTCTTTTACTGGTTGTAGAGTATCCCCAGTCACAGTTAAACATATGATAGACCCACTCTATCAACCACTACTCGATAAGTACCCTGGGATGCAACAAACGCAACCGAGATTACCGTGTGTAACCAGCAACGTTACACATCACATCACGACTACAGGACCACCTGTATTCTCTAAAGCACGACGACTAGCTCCTGAAAAGCTAAGGTTAGCGAAAAACGAATTCGATCACATGATGGACTTAGGAATCATACGACCGTCAAGTAGCCCATATGCATCTCCGTTGCACATGGTCCCTAAAAAGGACAGCAACGATTGGCGTCCAACTGGTGACTATCGGCGATTGAACGCGAAAACCATTCCCGATCGTTACCCGTTGCCTCACATTCACGATTTGACAGCTACCTTGAAAGGTACAACTGTCTTTTCGAAAATCGACTTGGTTAAAGCGTATAACCAAATCCCTATGGCTACTGACGACATACCGAAAACAGCTATCATAACTCCTTTCGGACTCTATGAATTTTTGCGAATGCCTTTCGGTCTAAGAAATGCTGCTCAAACATTCCAAAGATTCATAGACGACGTTTTTCGAGGTCTCAACTTCGTACACGCGTATGTTGATGACTGTCTAATCGCAAGTCCGGACAGAGAAACACATCTCAAGCATCTGGATCTTGTTTTCGAACGACTTCAAAAACATGGCATTACTGTAAACGTTCAAAAATGCCAATTCGGAACCGACTCGTTAGACTTTCTGGGACACACTATCGATGCTCAAGGCATTCGACCTCTTAGGACCAAAGTGGCGGCCATTCTGGATTACCCAGAACCGACCACCGTCAAGCAATTACGCACGTTCAACGGCCTCGTAAGTTTCTATAGACGTTTCATACCCAAATGCGCATTACTTATGAAACCTCTGACCGACCAACTTCGTGGAAATGCGAAATCCATTAATTTGGACGACACCGCACGAAAAGCATTCTCTACAGTTAAGGAATGGATCGCTAAAGCAACAATGCTCGCACATCAGGACACCCGAGCACCCATTAGCATCGCAGTAGACGCATCCGACTCAGCAATCGGAGGCGTCTTACAACAATGGGTTAACAACTCCTGGCAACCCTTGGCATTTTTCTCTAGAAGGTTGCTAGACACCGAATCGAGATACAGCACATTCGGTAGGGAACTCCTAGCTATGTATTGTGCTGTACGGCATTTCCAACACTACATCGAAGGTCGTGAATTCACTCTTTTCACGGACCATAAACCACTCACTTTCTCGTTAAGCTCTCCTTCTGACAAGTACTCTCCCCGTGAGTCTCGAAAACTGGACTACATTTCGCAGTTTACTTCAGACATTCAACACATCTCTGGAGCAAACAATGTAGTTGCAGACGCTTTATCTCGTATAACTTCCTTGAACAGTTTCCAAGGAATTGACCTTCTTAAACTCGCCCAGCTTCAAAAAGAAGACAGTGATCTTCAGCACGAGTTATCGTCCACAACACTTAAACTACGCATCAAACAGATGGGAACAGGTAAAGAAACCTTACTTTGTGACACATCTACAGGTAGGGATCGCCCAATCGTGCCGAAACATTATCGACGCAATGTCTTCAACACATTGCACAAACTTTCTCATCCAGGTGTTCGTGCAACCATCAAGCTTATAGCAGAAAGGTTTTGCTGGCCTGGAATGAATAAAGACGTGAGGGAGTGGGCACGCTCCTGTGTAAGCTGCCAAAAATCTAAGGTTATCAGACACAATAAATGTCCCTTAGGCTCGTTTAAAACTCCCGATGCCCGTTTCGACCATGTTCATCTGGATTTGGTAGGACCTTTACCAGATTCAAATGGATACTCTTATCTCTTAACCTGCGTTGACCGTTTCACTCGATGGCCAGAAGCAGTACCTATTAAGGACATCACTGCTGAAACAGTGGCCCGCACCTTCGTCGAACGATGGGTAGCAAACTTCGGTTGCCCTTCAACCATCACTACAGACCGCGGACGTCAGTTTGAATCTGATCTTTTCCGTCGTCTGACCACACTTTTAGGAATCACTCGCTTCCGAACGACCGCCTACCATCCACAAGCAAACGGGTTGGTAGAACGTTTTCACCGACAACTGAAAGCTTCGCTATCAGCAGCAAACGTTTCACAGTGGACCGACGCTCTTCCACTCGTCTTACTAGGTATCCGCAATGCAGTGAAAGCTGACATTGGATACACTGCGTCTCAACTCGTTTATGGAACGACACTTCGACTTCCAGGAGAATTCGTGGATCCTTCATCCTCTTCAATAAACATGGATCTAACCTCCTACACGAACAGGCTTACAAACGCAATGCGTTCAGTTAAACCTGCTTTCACTCGACCTCAATCAACTGATGTTTTCGTTCAACCTGACTCACGATATAGTACACACGTTTTCATTCGTCGAGACTCGCATCGACGACCATTCGAATCAGCATACGAAGGACCCTTCAAAGTTCTTCAACGTGAATCTAAGTACTATATAGTCGATAAGAACGGAACAAACGATAGCATCAGCATCGATCGCTTAAAAGCAGCGTATTTAGAAGGAAATCCTATCCACGTCGATTTTCCTTCGGTACAATCGAACGACACGACTCCGACACTTACAATACCTCATCCGACAACCAACACACACGATGATACTTCGACAGTATCCGAAAATAAACTTAAAACGACGCGTTCTGGAAGAAGGGTGAGATTTCCAGAACATTTAAACGACTATTGCACGTAAGGCACTTCTCGACATTTTATATTATTTTAAAAAAAAAAACAATTTTAATATGCTTATATATTTTTATTTCTATTTAAAAAAAACAAAACAAAAAAAACAATTTTTTTAATGCTATTACGTGTTCATGAGTTTATTTTCCATTTTTTTCCGCCGACATTGTGTTTTTACGCACATACGAGTGTATTTCGACATGCACTTACATTTTCTTTTCCAGGACGGCTGGAAAAGAACGATGACGTTTATGAGGATCCGAAATTTTCATTGTACATTTTCTTTTTTACTATGTTGTACCTCCGTCCCATATAGTAAGGAAAGACGACCAGACGCTGCTAAATTTAGTAAGCTATCAGAAGAGTGTTTACCAACGACAAACTCGTTGGGTTTAAACTTCTGGCTGGCCACGTCTGAGGGTCGTCACTGCCCCACTAGGGGGGGAGTGATCTGTAGCGGTAAATAAATCCCCAAAATAAATAGCTCTGTAAGTTTTCGACATTGGATGCTGACCATATGTTTTAGTGGACTCATCTAGCTGAAGGCGCTCGGTCAGGCATCCGCACCAGATCACGTGTGGTAACGCCGTGCTCAACATCAACCGCAATCGCTAGCCAGATTAGATCAGAGAATTCCGATATAATGGTCATCGCCAAATATACTCTTCCGGTCTCCTCGACTCTGTCTTTTGATTTCTCTTGGTGGGAACGAAATATATTAGAAGGTGTTACTGGTAGAAGCGTTGTCAAACACTGAATACCTGTGACATCAACACCACCATTGTCGGATGTCGATAAGTATGCCTGTGTTCTAGAATCTGACGAATGGTGAATATGTGGTCGATGCAGCCACGACCAGGTCTAAAGCCAGCTTGGTTCTCTTGTGTTTGCAGTTCACGAGTCTTAGTTAGGCGTCTGATAATTATCGAGGCTAGTATTTTAGATACTATATTAGTTAAACTAATCCCTCTATGGTTGTCACAGGATGATTTTGACCCTTTCTTATATATTGGGACGATAAGTGATTGTGACCAGTTAGATGGGATAACGTCTAACTCCCAGATCTTAGCTAAAATATTAGTCAACCTAATCGCTAAAATTGGACCACCATCCTTAAAGACCTCTGGAGCCAATCCATCTGGACCAGCTGCCCTTCTCCGTTTCAGATTAACTATAGCCTTTTGAACTTCTGCTAGAGTTGGGGGACCTACTTCAATGTTCCATTCACGCTGTCTGGGAATGGAGGGTAGTTGTAGAGTAACTGAAGACCAGCTGAACTGTTTCCTAAAATGTTCCGCCCATCATTCTAAACATCTGGACTGGGAGCAGATGAGAGTATCGTCTTTTTCCGATATAATCTCACTTACACTAGACTTATTAGTTCCAGTTTCTTTTGTTAGTCTGTAAAGCTGTCTTGTGTTCCCTATAGTCGCCGCCTTTTCCATCTCTTGCTTTCGTTGCCCACCACTGCTCACGGTCGTTCCCTAGACTTTTTCTTAACCTAGATCTGATTTGTTGTCGCTCTTCATCATGTTCGGAACCTGATGGGACGAGTTTGCGAGAATCCATCTGTGTGATAGACTTTGAAGAAATCCACTGGTTCTTTGTAACCCTGTGGTTTAAATCACTGATAGATGTCACTGCTGTTTCCACAGCTGTTTGTATGGCTTTCCAAGCAACAACTGGGTCAACCTCGTTTTCAGAACTACCTAATTGTGACCTCAGTTGTTCCTGGAACCTACTTTTGGTTTCCTCGCTACTCAGTTTGGTTCTAATGGGTCTTTTCACTGTGGCTTTTTTGCTTCCAGTGAGGCGCAAGCAGATGCGTGCCCGTATTAGGGCATGGTCGGAGTCCAAGCAGGTACTCCAGAATGAGCGACAATCTTGTACCGACCCTCTCCCACGATGACTGATGGCAATATGGTCTATTTGAGTCCATCGTTGGTTTGGTGTAGGGGGTCGCCATGTTAGACGATGTCTCTCCTTATGCTTAAAATTTGTGTTTGCTAAAAATAAGCGATTGTCTGATCATAGTTGCAGCAGACGATCACCATTATCTGTTCGCTGCGCCGGTATATTGAAATACCCACCTAAATGCCTTTCTGTTTGGTTTAAACTACCTATCTGGGCATTAAAGTCACATGCTACGAGTACTATGTCTGAACGTTTAGCTTTCTGAAGTTCACATAGCTTTCTGTAAAATTCATCTTTCACATCATCTGAGCTGCAGTCGGTGGGAGCGTAGGCAGAAACGACAAAAAGGCAACGACGTGTGTCCCTATCCTTCTGAGTTCTTAAGGAGCCGTTTGGCAAAAAACAGCACATAGACGACTGTTGACGGCGATCCACTCTAACAGTGCTTGTTCCACCCTCATGCTTAGTGCTATCACTACTCCTGCCAGTCCACGAGAGCTGGCCATCGGGTCACCAGATACATGGAGGATGTATCTCGTTGACCCTCCGTTTTGCCGAGGTGAGGTCAAGTGAATGACCACACTGGGATCCTGTATGCGTGTCTCAGAGACACAGCATACATCAATGGTACGAGATTCTAGGGTTCTAGCCAAGGAAGCCTGTTGACCGATTTGACATAGGGTGCGTACATTGAAGGCTCCAATGTGTAGTTTGGAGCGAGGTTTCAGTGGAACTGGGACAGTGTTTGGAGCACTATAATCGTTGGCTATGGTGACACTTGAGGGGGAAGTCGAAAAAAAAGTTTAAGGTTTGAAGTCGATGTAGGAGGAATAATATGAATTGAAGAGGGAGGTTGATTATGAATACAGTGGTCTCGAGTGCTGTTAGGGTTATGAAGGCGGTTATCACTTCCCAGTTGCCCACACCGAGGAAGGGTTCTTCTGGAGGTACCTGAAAAGGAAATTGGATTAGAGGTGGTCTTAGTGGCCTGAGAGCGTGACCGCCGTGCCCAAGAGACAACTGCTTGAGGCCGGTCGCGCACGGCTTTTTCGTGGGAGGTTTTTGACGTATTAGCTCTTTTCTTCAAGGGGCCTTACCGCCGGAGACGGAAATCCGTGAGGTAAGGTGAGGTGTGCATTTTTAGGGTCGACCTTTTCTGACCCCACCCCTCCATGTGGGAAGGCAGCATCGCTGTCATGCTGGTTGTCTGAAGGAAACACCTTACTGCTGTCACACCTCTGTACAGTCAGCAGTACGACTTCGCCTTCGGACTTTGGGTTTGTTGCTTTTAGTCTTACCGCTCTTCAACCGATCTGTCTGACATGGTAGAACCTTGAGGAACGGTTGTTCCAGCCAGTATAGCTCGGTTGCTTCATCACGATGGGCAAGCCCGACCACCACGTCAAGGTGACAACAACGGTCGGGTAACGACTACTCACAAAAACTCTGTGTATCTATAACTTTTTACGTTAGCTAATCCTCTTTATGTCGTTTTCTGGACCTTATCAACAAATTATATAAAGGTGTTGACGTTTACTACAGCAATCGGGACCACGGATCAAGTTACGAAGTAACAACAGAGCTACCGTGTACACTACAAAACAGATAATGCGACTCAACACACCCACAGCAATTGAAATACGGAATGACCGCCTTTAGTCAGGCCGTTCAAGGTCGTTGAAACGAAACGGCGGACAGATTTGAAGGGGACTACCGTTTTTACCCTGCCGTTTCACATCTTTATTGGAATAATTAATTAAATAAATCAAAGTGGAAGTGATTGATATTATTTACAATTATCATTAAATTTTAAATTGTTGTTTACATAATTTTTCATACCCAGCAATACGTGAGATTGTTCACAGGTATAGAATGGGATATTATAAACGTTTATATCCATCAATTAGTCGTCAGAAGTCATATGTTGCATATCACTGAACATAAGGATAGGTTTCCAGTTTAATCAATGCTATTCTATGGAACGACAAAGAACTTATAAAACAAACGGTTAAAATTCATGATGTATCAAACTCAGTGTGTAAATAGAATAACAGCCAACAGGATGTAGAAACGAGTGCCCCCCTTTTGTGAACAATTCAGTTGATCTTCCAAGTGTCCTTGGGTTTTAACCAACCATCTCTTGTTATCAAACAAATTGTATACACCAAATAAACTTATTCATAAACCTCGAGTATTTCTTTGATATTTGGGGAGAATCTAGAATTGAAATTCATAAAACTGAAATTGGTTCATGATTTACGTACAGTAAGAACTCATGAGAAAATAATGGTTAAGTCTCACTCATCCATATGCATTAAATCTCTTCATAATTTTGTCATCAGTTGCATATGTTGTCAACAGAATTAAATTCCTCTTCTCTATAACAGACGTACAGTAAGTTAGCATTAACTAGCAACATGGTTGTAGCGATGCTGCACAGTTTATAATTTCTCGTAAAATCCTTAACCCCCTAATTCCATATAAAAACACAAAATCCACCCCAAACCTAACACCTTGTCAACGTCGCACAAGACGATGTAAATTGATCGGGCTGTATGATCATGCTACGAGGGATAATCATCCAGAGACAGTTTAAAATAATGGAAGCGCATTTATAATGAGCATGATGTTATCACACAATTTAAAGATCATTCGGTAGATCTAGATGAGTGTGAGGATCAAAAATCTTTGAACAAGATACAGACTAATGACATCAGGAAACATAACGACATCTAATTACAATCCAGGCTATTCGCGTAGCTAAGCACCTGGATGTTAGTCGTGTGGTGGAACACATCCAACTGAAACTAATCACGCAAAAACCAGTCCACCCAAATTTATTCCACGAGATGACGCTGTAGCGGTAAATAAATCCCCAAAATAAATAGCTCTGTAAGTTTTCGACATTGGATGCTGACCACGTGTTTTAGTGGACTCGTCTAGCTGAAGGCGCTCGGTCATGCATCCGCACCAGACCGCGTGAGGGAACGCTGTGCTCAACAACTCCTGCAATCGCTAGCCAGATTAGATCAGACAATTATGACATATTGGTTACCGCCAAATACACTCTTCCGATCTCCTCGACTCTGCCTTTTGATTTCTCTTGGTGGGTACGAATTATATTAGAAGGTGTTACTGGTAAAAGCGTTGTCAAACACTGAATACCTGCGCCATCTTCAACGCAAATGAACTTGAATTCATCCCACGAATGTAAAGTAACTATCTAGCTGTGGCAATAAAGGGTAGGAAGACAAAATTCACGATACCAAACGGGAAACACGTAAGATTGAACCCAACTCTTCTATGGGCATCTCGATTTTGGTGAACAGATCCTTCCCGCTGATGTCATGTAACTAACCCACAACACAGCAAAGCAGCAAAAGTTGTGATATACTTGAGTGTAACAAATCTTATAACACACAGACTAAGAAAAATTATCATGTTACTACTCATTCCACTCACCTCCTAAAGCCTAGAACCATTAACAAGCATGGCAATAAAAGCTTTATCACAACATACTTCATCTCTAATCACCAGGGCCATGCACCTTGACCAAGTCTTTTTAAACCACATGCAAAATATGATGTCGCTTCTCCAGCGCAGCTTCTATCAGAGAGTATTCACATCCCTCTCTACTGGCTAAACTCTCTAAACACCTTTGCTAGCTCACCTTATATACACCGTTCTAAGCCATGTTATTAACAAAATGAACCATCAAAATAGAAACATTCGGTTGCTTTAGGACAATTCTAGCTCTCTACCTTTGTTGCAATAGCTCCATGACAGTACATTCGTGCAGATGTCTTCGAGCGTTAACGATTCCGTTTATGCGTCAGTATTGCACTTAGTATAACCTTTAAAATATTTTCCAAGGTAGCATCGCGTACACATCACAAACCAGATCCAATATTGACATAGTTGTGTTAGAATTCTGGTCGCGATAAGTATTTAAGCAATGCAACATTTTAAGTTCGTAGTTGGTATAAAGTAGAATTGCAGAGCGCTTGATGTGAACTATGACGTTGAGGAAACGCGTACGTCAAGTCTGTTCCAGACGCCAGAAGTTCCCTAACTGTTTCTTAGAGCAAGATTCTGAAAAAATAGGAATGGAGGAGCAGTAAGGCACTTGGATATTAACACTGGACAGTGCATACAGAGAGTAAAGTGTAAAAATACTAATTTTTTTAGTTGTTTCAAATGTTTTTTATCCGATGCCAGTCACACAGTCCTAGTGTAAAAGTCCGAGTTAGCATGTTATACGTCATCGTTGTAGAATAGATATTCCAGCATAAAATTGGAAACATGAGTCTGAATAGTGAGCGTAGGGTGACAACCTCAATATCACGGAATGATTGACTTGTTTTCAATCATAAAGAGGCTGATACAAACAAAGTGTTCTGTCACACAAACATGGATGGATTGAAGTCATCGCCCTCACCATCAATGCTTGCTAGTCAGTAACTCCACCTCCCCTCGTTTTGTGAAGTTAAGCTTATTTGAGCTTCTTTTTGGATACATATCATACCTCGCACAAAGTTCTGTGTTCCACATACTGTTGAAAAACATTACTTCCATAAGTGCCATTTTACAAGCTTATCAGGCAGTTACAAATTATGGACTGTGGGTAAAGCATCAATGCAATGCATTAATTGACCATAATATAAAGGATGCTTTTCCAATCAGAGTACAAGCATTAGGAAAGTATAATGTATAATAGTTGTTTATTAAAGCGGGTGGAAAAGTATGGAAATATATTAGTAATAGATAAGGTAACGAGTTGTGAAATAAAATTAATGGCAAGTCGACATAGTGTACAGGAGAGAAAGGCGCTAATGAGGAATAGTCAAGAAGGAACTCACATTAACTTGGTGCTGATGTTATTTTGTCCCATGCTAACCGGCTGACGGGTTATAGGCTCCATAGATGCAAGACAACTGGTAGTGAACGGTCGATTGTGTAGTGCTCTTGACTTTTAGTTGTAGTAGCACCCATTAGCAATTTGTAATAGGTTGTGTTTATGGACCTACAGATACCGCTCCTGAACGGTGGATGCAGGTGGTAAAAATAATAGGATACTCCTCCGACCCTCAGCAAACTGTAAGTGGTGATTTCCAGGGTTCAGCCACTTGCATTGCTTATCATGTATATTTATGACATATGCAATTGCTTTACACATGGAAAGACATTTATGTTTACCGACGACTACAAAGTAGTATATGTATTCCAACCAAGTCCCAGTTTAAATTTCAGCTGTATAATGTAAAAAGGTCAGGATAAACTTCATTGTATGTGTTCGAACTCGACTGGAGTAGTCCCCATTTATACTCAATCACTTGCGTTCTGTAGGCAGACATAAAGTTGGGAAAATACAATGCCATTTTACAAGACTTTACACGCCTGTATCCCTTATGGTTGGGACGAATTAAACTGCTTTATGGACCGATTCGGAGTTTCCCACACGTTTCATAGAGCCTAACTAAGACAAGCTACATTTAACAATGGGGCATCCAACATCCTACATTGTGAATAAGTAACCGATTGACACTTAGTGGTCATATAAATATTCACCCCCCAAATAGCCTCTGTAATTTCATATTTTACATGTCGTGGTAACAAAGAAGTGCTCCCTTCATTTTTTTGTAATATACTTCGCATTCCCTTTTTATAACTATTAAATAACCATGTTACTTGAGTTTCTTTTAAGCCACATAAATATTGATTGTGTTTCATACATTGAGACTTCGAAACATGTTGTTCCACGACACAATAAAGCAATGCAACTGGAGGATAGTGTGGTGTTCGAATGAACTGATGATTCTTTTGTGCTTGTTGAATGCTTGATTTCGAACTCTAAACATAGTACATTCGTTTGTGATTATCTAGTACTTGATCCGATTACGTTATTTCTGGGATTCTTAGTTTATACTTTAGTTCAAATACTTATAACTATCACATTGGCGTCGCGATGGAGCCTGTGATGGAACGTTGGACATACATCCAGATTTTGACGCTTTTGAGGATTACTTTGAAAGTTTCGAAATCTGGGCTATGACCAAGGAAGATGATGAGGATGCTAATATTAAAGCACATTTTGTCACATTCATCGAAAAAGAAGCAATTAGCTTATTAAAAATTCTGGCTATGCCGAAAAAGCCCATTTCGCTTCCTTATACAACTCTCAAGGATCTACTGCTAGACTATGTTAAGTATACAACTTTCGAATGTGGTAAAGGAGGAAGAGTTCGTAGAATGATTAGTGAGGATATAAAAAATTCCACTGCATTTCGTCATCCCAACCCAGTGCATACTCAAGGTTTGGCAGATAATTCATTGAGGAGTTGCGATGCAGTTCACGAAGATGGGCACAAACTTGGTCAATCTTTGTCCTGTGGCAGGTTCCACTCTTTCAATTCTTGTGAATTTCGTAATTCTAAGTGCTTTAAATGTGGTGATATTGGACATATTCAGTCAGTTTATAATACTACTGTTTATCTTGCTGCAACTAATGTCTTGTAGTTCTGATTCTATTAAGTTGAGTATTTATAATGATCATTTATCCTTATCAACGATTTTAAGAGACAGTGTAGAGTCATATAGCAGTTCAGACTTAATTGAAACTCATAATCCTTGCGAGACAACAGTTCCTAATTAATCAACTTATCAGATTTCTCATGTTATTGTATCAGATATGGTTTTTCCTAATGAATCACTTATTTCTAAAGAAATTCCTTGCAAATCTGAGGAAAATATGTTGAGTGAACACAATTATGATCGAAAATCTGAGGCAGTCTTGATAGATGCTGATTTTTCTAATGAGTCTCTACTCTGCAATGACATTCTTAATAAATTCGGGGAAACTATTACAGAAGAGTCAAAGATTGATGTCATACCAAATATTATTTGTCCTGATAGTTCATTTGTTTCTTGTGAAAA
Source organism: Schistosoma haematobium (assembly GCF_000699445.3). Lineage (NCBI taxonomy): Eukaryota > Metazoa > Platyhelminthes > Trematoda > Strigeidida > Schistosomatidae > Schistosoma > Schistosoma haematobium. Next base: position 40,490,336 of record NC_067196.1, read on the forward strand.
ACTTGTTCAATGCGAAGCACGAGTACTAAAAGAGCTCGATTTTGATTACAATTTGGATGATTTCATATCAACTACTGTTTATCTTTATCACAAAAACACTTCTAATGTTTGCTCTAGTCAATGTGAGAAATATGTTTTAAATGAAGCCACATCATTCATAAATTGGGGATGTTAGGATCCAACATTATTTCGTGGAGGGAGATAGTATTGGGAAATCTGTGCTTTAATGTCTACATAGTTGTTTTGGTACACAACTGACACGGCGATTGTACACAATCCCAGGGACCAAGTGAGCTTGTTTCGATTTCGGTTGTTAATTCCAATACTAGTGAGCACATTCTAGATAATACAGAGTTTTCATCAAATACAATGTCGGACAGACGCAGGATGAACTTAAGAAGAAGACGTACAGTTGATTACAGACACTTATACTCCTATTTAAGCTGTGGCGGATGTGGTGTTTGAATGAACTGATGATTCTTTTGTACTTGTTGAATGCTTGATTTCGAATTCTAAATATAGTACATTCATTTGTGATTATCTAGTACTTCCTGATCCGATTACGTCTTTTCTGGGATTCTTAGTGCACATTATAATTCAACTACTCCTATTCATCATAGATAGTCCGGTGGAAAGTCAGAAACTGCCCATAAGAGCGAAAATCGACCATGACAGTAATTCGCTCAGATCACTCAACTGCTTTCTCACGTTTGTTTCTCCTCCTGGAGGAGCATGGGCCAACCACCAGCACTCTTTATCCAAACCTGTCCTAAGCAATCCTATCCGGCTCTTTCAAGTTGTTATCCATCCTTTTCATATCTGCTCAGATTATAACAGATTCTTTTCTCTTGAAATTCTGAAAGATAAATCCTTTTATAAACATCTGGTTATACGCAATATATTTTTACTGTATGATAAAAATGTCAAAGAGAATATCGCAATCAGTGGTCTTGCATATTTGGAGCAGGTAAGCCATCAGATGTTTAGTATAGCACATTGTCTAACCAGCACCCAAATCTCATTATCTTGAGGACATTTTCAGGGCGGTTGTGTAAATTTTGAGGTTTCCACCGAATTCGCAAGAAGTATGGTAGTTTTGATCAATGTTTGGGGAGAACCCCAAAAGTGTTATGAGGTTCTGTGGAAACACTGAGGGAAACTCAAATTTTAACCAAATGTTTTGGAGATTTTCTCCAGACGTAGGGGAATTTTGAAGTTTTCTTGCCATTTCCCCAAAGTTTTCAATAACGGTCTTCGCAAAATCTACCCAAACTGGACAAAAGTTTCCTCAAAATAATTAGGTAAGGACCAGGTAAATGTGAATCGCTTTTTATCAATTTTTCATCAGCTTTCGACTTTTTCATTATTCTGCGTGTAGACGGGTTTGTCACACTCAAGCCTACCACCAGTTTTCTACTTAGAGGTTCTGACAGCAAGTTATTTGATATTAACTAGGAGAATCTGTTTACTGTTTCTGTGATACCCATAGAAGAGTTGGGTTCAGTTTTACGAGTCTCATTATTCCGTATCGTGGTTTCGGTCTCCCCGCACTTTTGTCAGGGCTAGAGGTTTTCTTCATCCTTATGAGATGAATTCACGTCATCTTGTGCAATACATTTCAGAAGACTGATTTTAAAGTGAATAGGTTTAGTTGGATGTGTTCCGTCACACGGACCACATTTTAGTACTTTACTGAGCTAACATCCGGGATTAGAAATGTTTTAATGCTTTTTGGTGAAATTGCAATCCGTATTTTATTCAAAGGTTTCTGATCTGCGGACACATCGGGATCTACAGAGTGATCAGCGTTTGTGGGATGATATCGTGCTTAGTATTCACGCGCTTCAAACTATTTACTATGTTGCGAATTGTCGCCAGCTGGTTATTTGCTGTAACGCTATCATGCAATTCTATCGCTTCACGTCTTCATACAAGACGTTGACAGGACGATCGGACTGGAGTGACTTTTATGCTCTTGTATGGAATTAGTGAGCTAATATTCTTGCTTGAATCAGTAGACTGTTTAGCATCATTGCAACAGCCAAACTAAGACAGGTGGAGGCATGTGGAATTAGTCGACAATTTTCTAAGGCGGGTGACTTGGCAGTTGACGTTCAGTATACCGCATGCTCCAAGGCAAATATCCCTTGACTTAGTTGGATGTGTGAGGTTGGAGGATTGTACGCGACTGCATTGTAGGACGGTAGCATTCTTTCTGCCATTTCTCCAGCCATGAACTCTAAAGTACTTTCAGGCTCAGTGGGTTGTTCAAGATTTTTACCAGTATTAAGGCCCCATATATATATAAGGGGTGATAATTGGTTAATTATACCTTTAGTTTCAGATAGAGAGTTTTGTAGCCGACGGATGTTAGTACTATATCCATCAGTACTTTGGTATGTATGAGACAAACTATGAGGCCCTTTGGTTTCTAAAGTTTTGAATTTCGGCCTTAGTAAAACATGCACTCCGGTAAACTGTGTTGACTTTGCGATACGCGTGGGTTAATTGCCTTTTTTGTCAACCAGTATTACCATAGGCGTACCGCACCAAGAGATATACGGGTTGTTGCATGGATAATCAGGTATTGGTAGTGATAGTTGTGGATTAAACGCACAGAGTTCAGAAGATGAAGGTTTGACATTATCAGGTACTAGATCGTAAGATATGGGGGGTAAAGATCATCACTTTTTAGTTGACCTGCAATTTGGTGAAATGTCTCTTTTTCTAGAGTTCTTGGCCGTAAGTTGAAGTTCGGTGAGTAGAGAGCTCGGTTAGCTAAATATGATGCAGGTGTATGTAGTTATTATTAAGCATTAACCGGGTTAATACTAGGATCGGAGACTACTGCTTACGCCTGTCACTCTTCGTGAAGGAGCATAGGCCGCTCACCAGCATTCTTCATCCAACCCTGTCCTGGGCAATCCTTTCCAGCTCCTTCCAGTTGTTATTCATCCTTTTCATAGCTGATTACATTTCCCAACGTAATGTGTTCTTTGGCCTTCCTCTTTTACGCTTCCCTTCAGGATTTTAAGTTAGGACTTGCCTCGTGATGCAATTCGATGATTTGCGTAATGTATGTCCTATTCATTTCCATCGTTTTTTCCTGATTTCCTCTTCAGCTGGAAGCTGGTATATTCACCCTCGGAGAAGGCTGTTGCCGAAAGTATCCGGCCAATTGATGTTGAGTATCTTGCATAGAAAACTATTTATTAATACTCGTACCACCTTGACGGTGGTTGTGGCAGTTCTTCAAGTTTTAGCTCCGTACATTAGGACTGCTTTGATGTTAGTAGTGAAGATTCTGACCTTGATATCGGTTGAAAGTTGTTTTGAGTTCCGTATGTTCCTCAGTTGTAGGAATGCGACCCTTGATTTGCCAATCCTCATCTTTACTTCTTCATAGGAACAAAGACTACGGGTATATAATGTATTTCAAATATACGGCGCTCAGATATAACGTGAGAAAGTAACGCTCAATAGCATATTTGTATCGCAAATAGTATAACCTAAAGATAAAGACGTGTCAATGTCAACTGCTGGAGGCTTATATAATATACGTAGGAAACGAAGTTCGCGATAGGCATTTATTAACTCGTAAGTGTCCGTCAAAATTATTTTCCCGTAGTAAAATGTACCCGGTATACAAGGTATGATGATAATCTCTTCATAATACAACCTACAAATGAACAAGTCAAGGAATTCCCAAACCACGTGAAGAAATGTTACCACTCTCAAATTTCGTGGTTGCTTGTATAACATGTTTACTAATCATCAATCTTATTACGTTACTCATCGCCTTTATGTGACTAATATAATCCTACGCTTTACGGCCTATGTCACTCAACACTTATCTTGCGTTATACGCTTCTCAACGCTTACACGTTGTTTACGAACCCATAATTTCTACTATGGTCAATTAAAACATTGCATCGATGCATTACCCACAGGCCACAATGTGTAACCAACTGATAGGCTTGTAAGATGACAATTATAGAAATGCTGATTCTCAACAGTATATAAAACACAGATCAACATCTAAGACGTAATATTCTGCCAAAAAATAAACTTCAATGAGCCCAACATCACAAAGGGGGGATTACTGATCAACAAATATTGACGGTGAGAGCGATGACCTCAATCCAGACATTTTTGTAGGGCAGAATATTTTGTTTGTTTCGGGCTCATTGTGACTGAGATCGAGACAACTGAACAGTGAAACTGAGGCTGTCCTCCAAGGCTCGTTGTTCAGACTCGTGTCTCCAGTTCAATGTTGAGTTTGTTAATCTACTAAGATAAACTTCAACATGCTAAGATAGATTTTACATTATGGAAAAGTGGGTGGCACCTGATGAAAAAGAGAAGTAGGAAACAGAAAATAAAAGATATAGTTATTAGCGTTCCTTGAGGCCTCACCAGCTTGATTCACTTTTTATCCTTAATTCCGCTATTTTATGGTAAAATTTGTCTGCGTTTGGGGAAGCCGCTATTAATAATTTGGAGAAATAGCACAAAAACTCAAAAGTGTCGAGGCTATTATATATTGACAAGCCAATCAGGTATAAGGCTACAGGTCCCAGATTTTGGCGCAAAATTCACTCATCCATTTGGTGAAATATACTTTCGGCATTACAGCTTATGTCAGTTCGTGATGAAAACCCTAAATCTAATTCCTCACCTTAATTTTCAAATGCAAATCATGATTCTAATTCCTCACACTAATTTACAGCCCTCATTTGGTCAAACTTATTAAGTGAACACTATTGAGGTCACTCTGGCGCCGCTCAAATATCGTCCACAAATAACAAGCTCATTCCTGGAATTTCTTCAGGATTTTGGGCAACATTAGAAAACCCATCTACGTTCTGTGATCAAACACCGATATTTTTCCGCATTTTGAGAACATTCTTCATGATATCGGGTAATTCCCGAAACACTTGATTATACAGAATGATCTATCGGATTAATAACATGTACCGAAGAGTTATTGTGCATTTACTCAAATGGTTTTAGTTAACTTCGCAAAGTGAACGCATTTCTAAAGCAAATAAATCACAGTTAGTAACCAAAACCGTTCTGTCGCGATAGATTAGCAATTATCGATTAGATTGCTGTAATTAAAAGACATGCGTTATAAACGAGAATGTTTAATAAATTTTAAAAATAGTACAGACTGTCCACTAATAAATAACTTCATCCAATTCTTAACAAATTCCCATGCGTTTCAGTCAAGCACATCAGGTTGATGTTGCATTGTAAGAAACAGCCTTCTTTATTCTAACTTCGGTTTCCCTTCCGACGTTTGAACCCACTCCACACTGTTAAATATCACAATCCATTGTTCTCCATTATTATTTTCTTCCATTTGAAGGCTTTAACCATATTTTACTTAAGCAACAGTAGCTGGTATGCGTATTATCTACTAGATTATCAAACCTCTGTTTGCTCAACTACTAGCTGTTAAGCACTGTTTACGGTTTATACTCGAATGCCTTGCTGATCCTTCATTTCCACTCTTCAAAATCACGCTCTCAGTGGATAAGAATTGAGGTTCTTACGCCTGAAGCAAACTCAAGTTTAGGACGTATGAACATTGTATACAAAGTCAAAAACGTTTTAGCGTCGACATGACTAAAAGCCCTACGTACTGACCATAACGTCCTAAAACCTTTGGCGGCTATTGCATGGCAGTGTGCAGTAGTCTTAAAGTCTTGGTTAACGATGACTCCTAAGTCATTATGTGTCTGGAAGACAGGTAGCTCAGTGTTATTCATCGTGTATGTACCTGTACCTTGATGACCGATATGCATCACAACACACTTGGAAGTATTTATCGGCAACTGCCATGTTTGAGACCATTCAGATAACTTCTTCAGGTCATTTTGAAGTTCTAAGCTATCACTCTTACATCGTATCGTTCTCCATATCTTGACATCGTCAGCATATAGCAAGACTGATGATGATGATAGGAGACAAGGAAGGTCATTTACATACAAGAGGATAGCACTGACCCCAAAACTGTACCCTGGGGCACTCCATTAAGCACAGTTTCCTAGCTAGATAACTTTGAGTTTACCTGTGTTCTTTGTTGGCGCCCAACTAGGAAGTGTTTTATACACATCAATAGAATGCCTCCAATTCCGACATTTCTTAGCTTCTATAACTGCAGGTTATGCGGAACTTTGTCAAAAGCTTTGCTGAAATCAATGTAGGCTACGTCGACAGGTAACTTTTGGTCTTTAAGAGCGCACTAGCTTTCACGAGCGACTAATAAGTTAGTGAGACAAGAATAACCTATTCTGAAACCGTGCTGCTTCTCCGAAAGGATCCGGTTTTCATTGAGGTAATTAAACTGCTCTTTCCGAATAATCTTTTCTAAGATTTTAATAACCACACTAGTTAGGCTAACGGGTCAGTAATTCTCAGATTTATGTTTCGTACCTGTTTTAAAGACAAGACTTACTATGGCGTTCGTCTAGTCTTTTGGTAAAAGACCCTGCGTTGTGGATAGATTAAAGTATATACTTAAAGGGTTCGCAACGAAGTTAGATAATTCCTTTAGTAGCCTAGGATGCAATTCATCGGGCCCCATGGATTTACCTATGTCAAGCTTCTTTAGCAGACCGAAGACATCGAGTTCTTTGATTGTCACGCTATCTAGTGTATGTGTGGGGGATTTGTATGCGCTGACGGGAAGGGTGCTTCTATGGTATTTATATTACTAAAGTAGTTTGGGAACACTCGAGCCTTACCAAAGTCATCTTCCACTAATGATGCGGTAGTACTGTCTCCCCATAGTGCAGGAATATTTCCCCTCCTTTTTGTCCTTTGGTTTATATAGGAATACAAGCGTTTAGGACATTCCATGGATTCCTTAACAGTTTTTTTCTTCGTACAACTTTCTAGATTTACAGAGAGTCGAGGCACAGGTATTCCGAGCTTTTCGAAACTGAGATTTTGTCCCATCAGTCCCCACTAACCTAAATCTATCACACATTTTTCTTCTCTTACGGAGAAGGATGCAGACCCCCCTAATAAACCATGGTGGAGAGTTCGCAGATTTTCTCAGCCTACCGTTGGTGAAATAAAGTCCCATAGGATTTATCTGATTTTCTGTTCGACAAGTTGATATGCGCTGCAGTGACGTATTTTGCCGATGTTAATAGCTTTCGATAAACAAAATGAAGTGTTCAATAAAAATAACCATTTTGTATTCAGCTTTGTAGAACAATGATAATAGAAATACATCATGGCATTGGTACTTACCATAGCAACCAAACAAAGACAAACCGTTACGACCTGGTGTGCGATATTTTCCGCACCTCTTTCTTAGACAGGATGCTGATTATTTCGGCAAACGCCCATGGCGCAAGCGTAGACCATCTGGAATCAGTGGTCAAGTAGATAGCCCGTTGGGATATAAAACTAAAAGCATTGAGATGTAATTGGGAATCCACCATCATGTAGCCTATGAGTTTCGAGTAAGACCAAACGAGTGTCCCGAATTTCACGAGTAGCAAAATTATATATATTCTGCACGATACTTATAATAAAATACAGATATTTACACATACAGCCTGACAAACCCAGCTGGACTTATTTTCTTCATCTATGTTTAGGTTTTCTGGCTATCATAGATGAGATAAAGCCCTATTCTTACATATTCCTTGCAATCAGAGATTCCAACTTGTTGTCATTTTGATTGTTTGTTTTTTCACTACGTAGTCGCCATTGCATTTGCAAACGAAATTTTTGTCTGAATTTGTAATAACTTGTGGCCGTTTTTGCCCTGTTGATATGTCACGCCATAAGACCACCAATTAGGGTCACCGACTCACTGAACGGACCACTGACAGACAAACCAATATGACCAGCCTAGAGTTTGTGTTGGCCATTGAGATGGCAGCTTCTCGCGTAACCCAGCCGATTTAGTTAAGGACGCAAATACATGTCCCCGCTACATGAATTATACATTTTCAAAGATACTTGGTTTATGTACAGGAAAATTCAGACCACATCACACCACAAAGCAGATAATAACATTTGTACAAGATCAGGTCGAAAAGTGACTATGAATGTGAGAAGCTGTAACTAGTAGATTGAGAATATCATGAGGATAGTAAATCAAAAGTCAAATGAAAGGTTATAGTGGGAGAAATGTAACTATTTATAGTTTAGTTTCCTGGCTCTTATACATTACGAATATATGTATGATATTAGTCCATGAATAGTTCTAACAAGTTGCCCATAATTTAAGTTTCTCTGTGATATAACATAAGCACTTTTCCAACCACCAAGAAGCAAATAAACGTTTGTCGGAAATACTGTTTAAGATATATGAAAAAATTTCCAACAAACTCTACTTGGTTTTTCTGTGCTTTTCGTGTTTTTGTAAGTTATCACTCCGTCTTGTTAGGTAGTTAATTGATATTTTATAAAAACCTTGAACCCACCTGAATTCGATATCTCATTATATGATAGAGGTAGGCTTTTCAATAATGTAATACTGCGTGACAGTGTACGGAAGTGGAAGCATTACCCTCCAGGCACAATATTAATGTGTGTTTTAATTTTTTTGGACAATATCCTGAGTTCTTTACTCATACACATAAGACGTCTTCACAATAAATAAAATAATATTACGTACTAATCTCCGCCTCCAAAATTCTCTGAGTTGTGAAAAAGTAACCATTGAACCTCAGTTTATTTTCTTTTGAGATTTTTCAGTTGTTGTCAAGTGCTATTCATGATCGTGGTGTTCGCTCCGAGTTCATATAGAGATATATCCTTTGGCCTGCAACTATCTCTTTTGACTTAAGGATTCTAAGTCACAACTTATCTTTCGGTCCAGTGTATTGGTTTCTTCACTGTATGTTTTATCCACCCTTGCTCTCATTTTTTCTTCCCTATCAAATGACTGCGAATTTATCTTCGGACAAAGAGGGTTACTTTTGATTCAGTGGACCTCACTCGATCGTCCTGTGGCGCGTTGCGACGAAATATGATTTATTAATCTTAATCTTTTCATCTGTAGAAACTTTCTTTTTCAGTAATATTTTTCAAAACTGCGCCTGACATTGTTGGCAGTGAGATATTTCTGTGCTTCTCACGTGTACAACTGAAATCTTTCCTTTGTATTTTGATGGATTATTTTTTTCCAGTCTGTTAGTACTCATTATTCAGCCAATTTTAATGACTCTAGCAACTAACAAGTTGTCTTTTTATTGCTCTGTGGCTATTCGAACGTCTCTCTCGGTCTTTAGGTTTTGCCAGATAGCCCACATACCCAAAAGGAATGCCGCTATTATTGCATGAAGTCGAGCTAGCCTTGCACAAACACAGCAATACCGACTTTTATCTTATGGAATCACTACACTCACATGAGTTTTTTGTCAATCAGTTTAGCGGTCATCTCTCGTAGGCCAATACACAACCGGGGTTTTTCAGACGCTGGGCTCGTCAACCATACACCGAAACCTCGTTTTTTTGCTAGGGCCTGGGACTTACAGAAGACAGAGTCCATCCTGTGATAGAGTTGTCGAAAAACAGATGCGATGAAATAGTTGCTTTCATAATACTATTCGAGGATTTAATTAAGTTGGCAGTACATATTACAGATTTGTATGTTAATTCCTGAATTCTTATGGGCTTTTTAGCATCATACAGTCCACTTCCACATCCACATGTTCAGTTTACTGTGATGTCGGATGATGAAAGCAATTTCATATCATCTTGTCTATACCGTTAAGGTGATACAACGGTAAGGTTTCAGGTGATGTCTTGTCAGAAGACTCCAGCGAACGTCGTCCTACCTAAAACAAAGTAGTTATTGAGAATACCAAAAGTAATATGAATGAACGTATTCTGGTAAGTTAGATTTCGTTGTCTTAAGGATTTCACAGATATTCGGAGTTCGTCAACACCTTTACATATCACACCTTTATAACAGAAGTATGCCAATCCATCCAAACCAGAATTAGGAAACGAGGTGTTTTAAAGATTTATTTGGAGCGCTATCGACATTTAAGAACCGTTTAATCTCGGCTGGTTAACAAATGCAAGAGAAGCATAGCGCCACGTACATATTCGAGATCTGGTGCGGGTGCGTGATCAAGCGTCTTCAACTAGGTGTTTTTAGTAAGACATATGACGTCGGCATCAAAGTCGAAAAGTTACAGAAGTATTTATACTGGGTATCAATTAACACTGCGGCTTGTGGGGGTACCGATTTCTAATCACACGATCTTTGAAGCCGTGCATATAATTGCTGAGAAGACTTACATTGAATATTTAATAATTAGGGAAGGCCAAACATTTTATAAGCGAGAACAAGCGGGCGTGGTCGCTCTATGTAACCTCCTGCTGTTTGCATTGAATTTATTGCCTTCTTACCAGCCCAAACGTGTTCTTCAGAAGTCGTCTTATAACGTCATATAACTGATTGTCACAATAATTTGGGTTATTGTAAACTGTGATGTGGCTTCCACATAGAATCTCATGGATTGGGTGGTCAGACTTTGAAAATCCACGATTTTGAGATTATGCCAAATATTATAGTAACCAAGGCAAACGTGTCAATGCCGAATTAGACCACAAATACACAGTAACACCCCTTTTATTAAGGTAGTGATGGTTTTAGGACGCTGTCATACAGCTGTTCATGTACAACAAGCTTCACGTTGGTAAACACTCTTCTGACAGCTTGCTACGTTCAGAAGTACTCCATCCTTTTTATCTGATATAAGGAACTACGTACTACTATATGACGATGAAACATTTTTATGATGAAAATTTCTATTCATCATATTCTTTTTCGGTTTTCCATCATTTCCACTCGTTCTGGAAAAGAAACTTATAAATGCATGTCAAGATGCACCTGTGTGTGTGTAAGGACACAAAACAGTCTGTATATGAGTGCTGCTAACATGCGTTAGTGTAGAAACAATTTTCGTGCAATGCTTTTTCTGATGTTTTTAGGAACGAAAAAATTATACACATACATATGACCACATTAGAAAGAATCATGTTTGTTTTTTTGAAACAATAATACAAGCAAACGAGATGAGGCGAAATTTCAACCAGTATCCTGCACGAAGTTATCGTTAATGTGTTACGGAAACATCACCCTTATTCCTGAATGCCTCGTTTTAGGTCGATTTTCGGATGCCAGCCGAGTTTAGTCGTAATGAATGAGTTTCGAGGAATGTATGGTAACTGTGAGGTTTGCGTGGTTCGAATCTACATGAGGAAAATCAACATTGCTGACGTTATCGTTTGTTCCATTTTTATCAGTTACATAGTATTTGGATTTGCAGTGAAGGACTTCAAAGGGTCCTTCTTATGCCACTTCGAGAGGCCGTCAAAAAGAGTCGCGACGTGCAAAAACATGTGTACTATATCGTAAGGCACGTTGAACAAAAGCACCAGTTGACTGAGGTCGAGTAGAACGAAGTTTGATAAAACGCTAAAAAATAAAGTTTGCTTAAGAACGCATAAAATCTACGAAAAAAGGGCTCAAATAGCTTCGACAAAAAAGGAGACGGCCATTTATGTATCAGAATACTGTTTTCAGCACTATATTTTATAATGACACATAATCCCATACTCCCAGCTACTTTCTGAACCACCTCCACATGGATCAATTTTCAACCATCAATTGCACGTCTCAACGTAACCTTCATAAAGCGCGCCAACTATGATGCCTGCAAACTGGCTTGCCTCATGTAACAAACTTTTATTTGAGAATAAATTATTATTATTACTGTAACACATCGTTTGTAAGCCTGCGCGTGTAAGTGTGTAGATCCATATTCAATGAAGAAGATAAAGAACCCACAACTCCTCCTAGAAGTCTGAACGTCGTTCCGAAAACGAGTTGTAATGCAGTGCTTTCAATATCAGCTTCCACTGCATTGAGAATGTCGAGTAAAATGAGTGGAAGAGCGATAACTCATTATGAAACATATATAACTGAGAGCGAAACCTTAAATTGTCGGTGTAATCAGTCTATTAACCCGTTAGCTTGTTGGTGATTTGAACTAGCGTCCACAGTCTGTAGTGCTAGCCAGAGAGGCAGCCAAAATTTGCTACCCATCCTTCGATGAAGAAGCGAGTTGATGCCACAGTAGTCGTGTCCTTGTTAGCTGATGTTTCTAGTCATCGTGTGAAACGATATGCACACGTTAAGGGGTTAGAGCATCCATTCGAATCTGGAAAGAGTCTCATCTAATTCAGATGAACATGGTCGAAATGAGATTCCGGAGTTTTTAAAGAACCTAGAGGACACTTGTTGTGCCTAATCACCTGAGGTTTGTGGCACCTCACATGTGAGCGTACCCAATCTCTCTCGTCATTATTCATGTCAGGCCAAGAAAGTCGTGTCGCCATAAGCCTGATCGTTGCTCGAACGCTTGGAAGAGGAATCCTGTGTAGTTTATCGAAAATATCGCTTCGATAACGTTTTGGTACGGCCGGACGATCCTTACCCGTAGATGTGTCACATAGTAAAGTTTCTGCACCTGTTTCCACCTGTTTGATCCGTAGGTACAGGGGTTTTGAAGGTAACTGGTGCTGAAGATCAGTGTTTTCTTTCCAAAGGTGGACGACCTTTAGAAGGTCGATTTCTTGGCAACTGTCCAAGGACATAATACGAGAAAAAGCGCCTGCCACCACATTGTTGCCCCAGAAATGTTTTGTAGTTCTGACTTAAACTGCTAAATATAGGCTAATTGTTGGGACTCTCGAAAAGAGTACCTGCCCGAAGACAGGCTGAGAAAAAAGTAAAACGGTTACGGGCGGCTATTAGGGTGAATTCTTAGCCTCCCACTGGGTATCGAAAATGCCGTATAGCAAAGCACATGGCTAGGATTTCCTTTCTGAAATCGCCATACTTCAACTAAGAGTTTTGAATCCGTCTCAAGAAGATTGTCTAAGGTTGTCAGATGATGTTTACCCACTGTTGACGGATTGCGTCTACGGCGATGTTATGGGTGCAAGCATTGTTGATTTCACAATCTGTAGCGGTTTTCGTATTTAGTAAGCAGTTAGACGCTAGTCGCTGATGTCCTTTTCAAGGGCCATGTGCAGTGGAAATGTAAAAGGGTATTTAGATAAACGGATAATTCCCAATTCTATCGTGTGACTGAATCCGCTTTTTGCTATCCATAGCATTACAGAAGCTAGACGGCGCGCTTTCGGGAATACAGGTCGTTTTAGAGTCGTAGTGTGGTGCGTAGCATTGCTGGTTACGTAAGGTAGTCTTGATCGCGATTTGTACATTTCGGGGTGATCTTCGGCTATCTGTTGATAGTAAGGGTATGTTATGTACCTGACAATGACTGAGGAGAATCTGCAACAAGAAAGTGAAGCTACACAAACAGACAATTCAGTTTTGTTATCTACTAACCTCTGTTTGAGTTTCCATGAATAGATGATTGCGTTGTTGCTGCTGTTCAAATGATGGGGATAGAAACATCTGCATGAACCAAAATCTACTGAATGTATTTGCGCTTACACACGTTAAGATAAACGTATCGTTTTTCGTATACGCAATCGGTTTCCCATTCGACACTTGTGGGTTGAAGATCGGTCCATTCACACGTTTGTTACAGTTTGCGGAGACAGCACTATCTTCTGCGACAGTTTCGACGAGCAAGTGAACTTTTGTCGTAACATCAGCGATTTGCAGTAGATAGCTGTGATCGCTAGGTACGATCACCCCTGAAACCTGATGGAGAGGAAAATTCTTGAGAGGTTTCCCGTATTGGACAGTTTAAAGATAGGTAAACTCGAAGCGTTCTGCAACTTCCACAAGACTCGTTACACTTGGTGCGTTATCTGCCTTTCATAATCTGTAGACAGATCGTTCTCGTGAAGAACTCCTCCCACGAGTTCAGGAGAGTCTACAATTATGATAATATTAAGGCAATGAGTTAGAGTATGACAAAAATCTGTGATGTCAAGAAAGCCTAAAAAAGGAGAGCCGTTTTAACAAGCCCTCGTCGAAGGTTTGCTGTCAGTCAACGTTTGCATCCATAGAAACATTTCTGTGGCTGAGCCTTTTTGCTACTTGCTGTCGTTGAAAAATTTGTATAACCTCCTTTAAAGTGACGTAAGGTTGGGAAGCATCACCAGGTGTGACATACCTGTTAAAATAGCGCTGTGATGCCTTTACTGCTGCAGGAAATTGTGCACGTGAGTCTGTGCCCGTGGAAGTCTACTGAACCGGTCTCCTATATCATTGGGCCAGAATGGCATTGACTGAGTATTGGGAGGCGAAAG